>NC_140441.1:11454948-11534948 GCF_963576455.1 Neolamprologus multifasciatus
AGGCCTCATAGCGCGAGCTCCTGCTGTTCTGTAAGGCGCTTTGCGTCTCGAGTAATCACTCCTGTAGGAAGTAGCTTTGCGGGGACATTTGAATGAAAAATCCTTGTAAAACTGCATCTGGATTGTGTTTTTCCAATACAATCCTGCCTCAGTGCCACATGTGATGCTTAGTCAATACATTGAGGGCGCTCTTGCTCTTTCGTCACTTTCAGGGGCGCACGTTGGTGAGCATTTAGAGAGCTAGTGGTGGTGGAGGGGGTTCTTGTTCGGCGTTTGAAAGGAGGCAGAATAGAGTGCCAGGGAGTCCAAAGGTCCGAGTTAGGAGAGGGGAGAAGGGGGGCCGAGACTCTAAAAGGAGGAGGAAAGAGGAGGTGCTGAAAGGGACTCGATACCGCCCCCGCCGAAAAAGCCTGGAAGAATTGCGCTCCGTCAGTGCGCCCTGCCTGCCAGTCGGAGGATGGGGATTTTTTTTCTCCTTTCCATTCATCCATGCCCCTTTTTTCCCTCCTCCTCCTCCTCCTCTCAAACAAGCCAGTCGGTCTGTCAATGTGCTGCGAGCGTTAGGACAAGTCAAAGCAGTGGGATTTTGAGGCAGAGAGACGGAGGAGATAACGAATGAAGCGCTTTTCCATGACCGAGAAGCGACGCGTCCTGCTCTCCAAATGATGCGCCGCATCAGATAATTTCCAGCCGGGACTGATGCTCACAACTCGCATCTTATTATTATTAATATTATTTTTTCCTTTCTATCACTTCAAAACTTTCACGTTGGCCTGTGTGTGACATTATTAGAGTGGAGATGCTTTTCTAGCGCTTTGATTTATTCCTCTCAGTTTCTTTGAATTGATTCTTGGATTTATCGTCGATTTCGGATCTTTTTTTTATGATTATTATTTTTCAGCGTGTCTATTAAGGATTTACAACCCGTGTGTGTTTGCTTTTGATTCCATAAAGAGGCCACTAAGGATTGTAACGCGCACTGACTGAACCCGCCGAGCATCAACACGTCTTTATGAGGATGGAGCTGTGGACACGAGTAACATCTTTTCCATTTTAAACGTTTCACCCTCACACTTTTGACCTGGTTTTGATTGCGCCCTTCTGCCACACTGACAGTATTTCTTTTCCCCGGTTCCTCTCTGATATGCTGGAAGCTAGATATTCTTGCGAGGAAACAAGGTAATGGGAGAGAAATCGCACAGAGTCGGCACAGAGAACAAGGGAACATTGTTCGGAAAAAAAGACAATCAGGGCGCACCGAAAGGCTACAGAGTTAGAGGCTGGGTGGCAATCATTTTTTCTTTTAAATATCTTTGATTCCGTGGAGTTACCTTTCAGCCGAGGAGCGCTGTTTTTGGAGAAATAAAAGGGAAGGACAGATTAACGAGGAAAGTCATGGGATTGGCACAGAATTAGTGCAACTGTGGACGCGCAGAAATCGGTTTTTGGACACCCAGACACGCGGATTGAACAAGTTTCTTTTTCCCCTCGCACATTTCAGTGCGTGTGCTGTGATCGCTTACAATCTGCCACATTTCGGATCCATGAGGTTGTGCAGAGCGGGCTTTGGCTTCACACTTTGACTGTCTTCTACCTATAGCCTGATCGGCTGTTGCCGCACATCTATTGTTTTGAGAGAGTCCCCCCTCGTGTGCAACAGCATCGAAACCGCAGAAAAGATCTCGCTTTTAAATGGGGCCGCATATGCTGGGTGTCAGGGTTGAGATGGCGTGTCGAAGAAGTGGGAATGGATTGGGGATCCTGCTGGTATTCTTACTGGATTTACTGGGGACGACAGCCAGCAACCTGGAGCCCATCTACTGGAATTCCCTGAACGAAAGGTAAGAGCGCTCGCAGACCTCACAGTTTCACTGGCTGACTTAATTGTAGGGTTGATCTCGAAGTTCTCCAAGCATGCTTGGGGAAAACTGATTTTTTTTGTGGTTTCATTGCATGCGACGGGAGAATCACGAAACGTTTTATGAACGCAAGAAACTGAGTGCACTACTGAGCGGTAATGCGACATGACACAGGCGATAAAGAAGAAAATAAAGTTGGATAAAGGCAGAAATTCACCACAAAGTGCAGGCCTAACTCGGAATATTGATTTTTTATTTTTCTGTGAAGGCTCCCATTCTGACAGCTTGTTGGAGTGTCTTTAAAAAAAGCGCCTTCATCACCGTCTGTTGGATAAGGTCAGAAATTCGTTACAGAGTGCAGGCCTACAGCAGACTGCCCCTCTTACCGACACTGCTGATTTTTCTCAGTCAGGGTTCCTTTTGGGCAGTTTTTTGCGGTATCTAAAGAAGAAAAAAATAAGACTATTCCTCATTGTTGTATTCACTCTCAGTATTGTTTGCTCAGTCTAAACTGTGATCTGATAAATGCTGCTGCTCTGCATTTGCCACACTGATTATTGTTCCTGGTCCAGCTGCAGCGCCTCTAAAAGTCCCCGTGAGCTCTAAGGCCGTAGATGGAAGCTGTGTGTGTAGGATGATAAAGACTTGTGTGATGCTCTAATTGCTGTTGCTGGATGACCTTGATTAAAGTCCAGGGTAGCACTCCCTTCCTCCTTTTGGACCTCAGGCCTGTCAAACACCCAGTCTGCACACTTTGCCCGAGCTCATTTGCATTTTCTTTCCTCCTCCTTTTCCTCACGGAGAAGGTGTCAGGCATTAGCTGAGGAAATGCCATTTTAAACACCTCTCTGCTGTCCAGCCTTAATGACTGACACCACTTTTCTCACACCTCTGCCAATTTCCCTGTGTCTGAATGGACCTGCTGGCTGTGAGGAGGAGGAGGTGGTGGTGGAAGAGGGGAGGTGGAGAATAACAAGGCGGCTTGTATGGAAGGGAAAAGAGGGAAGTTTTTTTTTTCCTTCAGTGACACAAAGATTCATTTCTGCAAATCCTAGCTACATTTCTGTTGGCAAATTGGAACAATGATATTTTGCAGCTTGATAAACGCTTCTGTGCAGGCTATCAGCATGGAGCACCGCTCCAGAATAGCTCCCATTTCTTCTAAATACACTTTATAGAAGGGAGAAAAAAAAAACACAAGAGAAAATTGACTCACTTATGCCAACCGGGCCCCCCCGAGACAGCTTTAACTCACACCCATGCCAGGGGCTTTTTCAGATACTAACAGGTTTTTAATGCGTCCGTGTGCTGGAGGCTACGTCCTGCCCAGTTTCTCCACTTCTCCACAGATGTGATGTGACTGTGCGTGGGCCCCTGCTGTGGAGCCAGGCATGAAGCCCTTAATGAGGGCTTTTTGTCAGCAGTGGGTGGATTCGCCCAACAGGGAGTAGAGTTGGACACGGGAGGGTAATTTCCACAGAGAAGCTCACAGCCTGGGCTTTTGAAGCCTTACAGGTGATTCCACGCTATTGTCTCCTAATGGAGTTTAGTGTTAGGTGGGTGTCAGGGCTCAGTGAATGGGCCCGGCTCGCAATTAGACGGGCGGTGGCTTTGACGCCACACTCTGCTGTCATTTCCACAGATTTGCTCGCTCATATATCCATCCAAAATACAAAAAGCCCTTTTCTTTGTATACTATGAAGCTTATTCACGAAGCTTACTATTCATAGTTAATCAGCTTAGTCATTCCTCCAGTTTATTTTCTTGGCCCTTTTTCATGCTGTCGTGTACTTGTTTCTCCTTGCTCTCTACGTGACATGAGCAGTACTCTAGTATCGGCTGCCTCGGGGCAGAATAGGTTTTGGCCCTGGGCTGAAATATGTTAAGAGCCCACTGCTTGTCTAAATAGTCTGCTTCTTCCAAGGACACGCTTCTGGAAGCCACACACACACACACACACACACACACACACACACGCAGGTGGTTTCAGAAATGAGGTGAAAAGTAAGCAGAAGCTGCAGCAATCAGAGCACACGTATGGTTCACATCTTGTCTGTGTAGTAAATGGGGTGTCACATTGTTAACCTCTGGACTTTTGCTGCGTATGCCTCTTTGAAGTTTGGACCATCCACTTGCAGCTTCCCCTCCACCTCTCCTCCCATGTTTTCTTCCATCCTCAGTATCCACTGCTTCTCTTTTTTCTCTACAGGGATGCATAAATTCTAATATCAGCCTAATATCAGTAGTGCAGGTATGGACTGATACCAGCCTAGCAAACTGTGATATTGGCACATTGTTTATTTTTTTGCAATTATCATCTGTGCCACATCATTTGTGAGCTGGCTAAGTGTTCCAACTGAAAGCTTTAAATCAGGGCAGTTATTTTCTGTCGGTGCAATTGTGGTGTTTCCCTTGGAATAAACAACGAGGTAAACTAACAGGGAAAAACATGGTGGATTGTTTTAAACATCCATATTGGCCTGGGATTTCACAATCAAAGCATCTCTTCTCATTTCCCCCCCTCCTCTGTCCCTCTATTATTCTCTCCCTCTTTTCCCTACTGTCACTCTCCATCTCTCTCTATCTCTTGCACCCCCACCTCGGTGCAGTGACCAGACGTAGCAAATTGGAAACATGTGTCACATCCAGCCGCTAATTATGACGCTACAGCAGCCACAGACTCACCCAAAAAATGTGTGAGGGATGACAGAGGTGAGGAGGAAAAGCAGGCATCTGTGGGTGCTTTTGAGGGAGGATGGGAGGGGGGGTGGGTGGGTGCTCAGCTGCCAGATTAATTCCTTAAATATAATATCAGAATGCACCAGGACATCCACCTTTTTTTTATAGACCCCTCCACGGGTTGATGCTACCACAGCCTGACAACAAGCCTTCCTGGAGGAATATAAACAGAGACAGGTGCTGGGAGGTGAAAGAGAAACACCGAGCGGCGGGGAGAGCAGAGCGGGGGGGTGGAGACGGCCCTAACCCTAAGTAAATCAATACCAGTTAAGTCTCAAGTGCCAATACAGGTTCTGCTTGAGGAAGAGGGAACTGAACCAGAACGATCACCTTGGGAAGAGCTCCTCCTCAGACATATATTATCCTTATCTCAGCATCTCGTATTATCGGCCTTACACGGCCACCCTAATGAAAGATCGAAACTTACATTACTGGGTGGGGGGAGGGTGGCAGGTGACCCAAACACACACACACACAGAGACGAGGATGCTGGCTTCGGTCACTCATCTGATCATGACATATGGACTTTTGTAGTTTCTGCAACCTTTTTGCAGTCTGATTTCAGCGCTCATTCACCCCTCCTTCACTCGCACTCTCTCCCTTTTTTCCTCTCCTCTTTCCACGCTTTCGTAAACGGCTGTAGATTATTGTAAACGGCTGCCGAGGGTGGGCGTCTCCCGGTTTGCTGCTCGCGGTGACTTGTAATACAACTAAGATCCACATTAAAATTTAATCCCCCCTCCACCCCACCACCGCCACCCTTCCCGTTTCTCAATAATTCATTAATCGTTGGCTAATTGGCGCCGGATAAAAGACTAGCTAACTAGGCTAAGTGTTTCAACTGCAAAAAAAGCCGCCAGAGAGAGAGAGAGACTGGTGGAGTCATCGCCACAAATGTGTTTTTGGTTGACGAGGTTATTCTTATTATGGAATAGGTGTTAGTAGGTCATATCACGGGAGCAGCATTCCAGCACCCGTTTACAGATTATTTGTATATTTAAAAGCCCACACCCGTTTACACCCATCCTGTAGGTTTTGACTTCATGAATAATTCATGCTCGGAGGCTTTTTTCCGGGCTGTGTGGGTAAGGAAGCAGGAGCCTGGTAAGCCTACACGTATCCTTGGGCGAAATGATTAGACAATATCCACTGGGTATAGCGTTTTTTTTTTATTCTTCTTATTTTTAGGAAGAAGTGCAGAGAAAAAAGGAATGTGGCCGAGAGAGGAGGCGAGATTAAAATGATATGGACCGTAGAGCTCGAGCCGCCTGTTAAAGCCCCCCCCCCCCCCCCCCCCCCGCCTTGTTTCCTCCCTCCCTTGCTCTCTCTCTCTCTTCCTACCGTCACTCTTCCCCCTCGGTGAAAAAAAGGAGTGTGTGTAAGTTTACGAGCTGAGAGCAACAGGAGCTGTGAAAAGAGCTTTCAGCTGATGTGGCAGAATGGAAAGGCCAGGGGAAGGAGAAAAAGGAGGCAGCCAATACGACCAGAGGCAGCAATCTTTTCTCCTTTTCCCTCTTTCCTTCTTCCTTTGTTCGGGCAGATGGACACACAGGTAAGGGGTTTGACTATGAAAACACAGACATGCAAACAGACGTATCTATTGCGTCTGCATGCACACACACACACACACATATTATACACAAATGAGCCTCGGGAGGCTCGACCTCCTCCTCCCCCCATCACTGTTGGACACATGTGTAAAGAGTGTGTGGTCCTAATCTATCTCCTTTGTAGCGTGTGCTAGTGAGCAATAAACACACACCTTTACAACTAGACTAGACAGGAGGGCAGATGTGCGCACACACACACAGTAGAGGTGAGGAAATTGGCACGTGTCACGGGCTGTTGTTCCACTCGGAATTCATTCATTATTTTATCACTCAATTATAAGTTTATTTGGCAGGGGCCGTGCACATTCATCAACATCATAACAGCTATAAAGCGCTGTTGTAAATATGCTGGGGTTAGCTAAAGAACTAATTTACTTCCCCGGTCCCTTGGACTTTTTCGAAGTGACTTTGGGATTTTTGGTAATTGTTAAAAGTGCTGATGATTGGGATGAAGGCGATTAAAAGCGTGCGGCTGGCTGGGCTGGTTGAAAAATGTTGGAACACATGAAAAAACAAGCAACTTTCTTCCCTGCAAGCATTCACAAAAACACACAGACACACACACACGCTCACAGGCATAGTGGTGGTAACAGTAATCCAGGCCGGAGGTCTGACGGGGTCACATGTGTCCCCAACATCACCGGGCAGAGTGCCCTGGGTGGCTGAACCCAGAACCCCTGAGCGAGGCCTGCCAACACACACACACACACAGACACACACAGGCCTTCTCATTAGCTTGCTTCACAGCACACCCTTCTAAGCAGGATCATCCAATCCTCCTGGCAGCATTTGGACTGGGCCAGGTCAATCCCCCTCTCCCTCCCCCGGGTGACACAGAGGGAGCAGACTGGTGGATTGGAAAGCCAGTACCAAAGTGTGTGTGGATTTTATACGCTAGAGGGGTGTGCAGTATAAGGGCAACCTCTGTCACTGTGTTGAGCAACTCTTCTATCCTGCCTTTTATTTGCCCTTGAGTCTTCCTCGAGCCCCCTTCTTCTCTTTACTCCTCCTCCCTCCGAACTCCTTTGCTCTTCAGTTTAGAGTCTTCTAGCTCTGCGGCTGCATCCTCACAACATTTGGGTTGGGCTCACGTTGTTGCAGCTACAACTAGCTAGTATAGCGGCGGGGAGGCAGCTGACACTTGTCATTTTGTGTGCCGGGATTCTGCCTTGTGACAGAGAGGATGTGGTGGCATGTGTGCGTTTGTGCCCTGAATACTAAACTGCGTGTTGAGATCCCCGAGCTCTAGGCTGCTCTGTAAATGGCATGTGCAAATCCGCTTCCCATCAAGTGGTTTATGGTGGTGCTGAAATCTTTGTTTCCTCAAAAAATAATTTCTAGATACTAGTGTAGTCTCAAATTACGTGTCAGCTATGTCACACTAGCTACACATGTGTGTGGTTTTACCTGAAAAAGATATGCTACTCTGTTAGCTGGTTAACTAGCTAGCTAGCTAGCTAGCTAGCATTTCGTTGCAGGAGCCAGTGTTGCCAACTCCTCAGTAAGGCAAATCGCTATTGGTTGTCCTAGAAGTCGCTAAATGACGTCATCACCTAATTTGCATAATTGGTCATGCTAATGTAATTGTAACCTATGTTGTTGGAGAGAGAAATAACATCGTGGAAGAGACATAAAGTGAGTAAAAAAAAGTCCTAAATGCATTTAGAGTTTATTTAGAACTACAAATTAAATTTATTTTAGCAATTATTGTTTTTTTTAATGTCACAATTCCAACCCTGCTCCTTTACCCGGGCTTGGACCGGCAAAAGTGACCCGAAATAGGCACTCTGGTGGAGTTACTTTGTGTGTGTGTGTTTATAAGTAGTTTTAAACCTTGTGATACACAAAACAGCATAAGAGTAAAAGAAGAACTGACTGCGTTACAGCACCCGCTGCTTGTTGAGAGTAAAAGCGATATGCGCTTTCACGTCTTTTTTTAGCGACTTTTTTCTAAAAAAAAGTCGCTAGGGGGTCTGAAAACTCGCTAAATATAGCGACAAAGTCGCTAAGTTGGCAACACTGGCATGAGCTGACGGTACTTCCTCTTTCTATTTTTGGCTAGTCTCTGCTTTTTAACAGTTAAGAGTAGCCCATCCAGGTAATTGATGTAGCTCCACCCACAAAATACCACAGCATTGTTTACAACATGTTTCAAGTCTTGATTTCTGTTGACACCAAACTGAGTTATTCTCAGCGCGCCGGCTGAATTCATTTCCATGTTTTAAGGCTAGATTGTTAGCACTAAAATTAACTGGTAGAAAAACATTTTTTGCAACACCTGTTTGGTGCTTTTACAACTGTTCTCCCCTCAGGCAGTTGAGGTGGAGTCCTCTTTTGCATAGACCTATACAGTTACGCAGAACTTGTAAAATGCAAAACAAAAGACAAATGTTTTCCTTTCCCTTATCTTGCTCTCTCAACAGCCAGAATGCATTCGAGTTTCGGGCTTTACATCCTGTCACTTTCATCAACACCGCAACTCCATCACTCTCCCCTCGCCATCTCCCGGTGGACGTCAGCGCGGAGCTTTGATTGGTCGCAGGCTCAAAATGGTTTTGTAACTGAATGCTAAGAGAGAGCGCGCGTGTGTGCGCCTGCACACAAGAGAGACAAATGAGCGGGGTTTGTCAGCGGACAGCTGTGCCTTGTCACAGCTGAAGCCTTGCCAAACATCTTCGACCGATATGAGCAGGAGGGCAAAAATAGAAGAAGTGGGTGTTGTCAGGGTGAGATGAGGCAAAGATAGAGGAGACAGGACGAGAGCAGAGAGCTGACAGGCTCGGAGAGGGAACCAAAAAAACCCAAAAAACAGGCATGAAAGACAGCGAAGAGGGAGATGGATTATTTGGCAGCATGACCAGGTCTGACAGAGGTACTGGATGATGTGACATGTCCCAGCTAGCGAGAGTGACTGATGATCTATAGGTCACCACAATGACTAGCTGCTTCCTGCTCAACTTCAACCGAGCCAGGCCCTCATTTCTCATTACTGACACGTCCCATAATATTTATCCCTGTGAAGTCCAGCGTGAAACCTGGTAAGCTTTAAAGGAATTCATTGACTTTTTGAGCAGAATAAGCTCTTTGATCAACTTAGCACGGAGCGATTAACAGGCTGGCAGCTGTTTCCCCTCCTGGTATTTACTTCTACAGTTTATATGATAAGATGCAAACACACGCAGTGGTTAAACTTCACATAAAGCAAGCTCACGGAGGCAGAAATGATGCCAAATGCTTCGTAGCAGAACAACGTGTTGATGGAGTTAATTTGCCAAAAGCTAAATCAATTCCTTTTAAAATAAAGCTACTTTCCCACTGTACAATCAATACTTGAAGTTCACTTTACTCCAGGATAAAGCGCTGTAATTTACATTTAGCGGCGAACCCGCTTTGTCTCATCTGCTTTAGCCGACTTGTGCTGCGCTTTCTGATTTTCACCATTTTACACGCACGCGTTGCTTTCAGTGCCGTGTGTGGGCGAAAACAGGGATAATAATACGGCAGAGATTTTCTTAGCCGTTGTAAGAGTCATGCTTCGTCTTCAAAAGTCAACTTGCATTCTGGTCTTTTGAGGCTTCAGTCAAATGATGTCTCTGCCTCGTCTTTGATGGATTTCATCCCCCGCAATCATTCCCATTCTTTGATTGAGTGAACTGTACTCGGAAACCTGACATTTACCGGGACCCTTTCCTTTTCATTGTACTCCAGGATAGCTTAGGTGGAACGCAATCTTGCCAAATCATGTCGGGGGATAACAAAAAGTACACAGTCGAACGGCGAAATGGACCCAGAAATGCGATACAGCCAGCCAGTAGCTGTAGTTGTAAATGATGAAGTGGCTACAGGTGGAGTTTTCTTTAAATATCTCATTTTACATTTATATTTTTGGCATAAGAAGCTGTTATCCGGAGATTTGCAGAAAGCACACGGAGCCGCAAAAGTAAGCAGACATGAATCACTCTGCCTGCAAGGAGCCCGGTTACAAAGCAGAACAGCTATTCAGTGCTGAGCTACAAAATGATGCATGGCTTTTATTTGTGTGTGTGTGTAGGGAGGAGGGCGATGAAGGGGGTGTGGAGAGATGTAGGGACTTGTTACTCCAAAGCATCTTAGCTTTAAGATAATCTTTACCCTCTTCGCTCACAATAGGTCAGAGATGATCTTCATGCTAAGAGGCTTTGGTGGGGGAACCCTGCGTGCTGGTATGGCCCTCTGCAATAACAGCCAGTCGTCTTGAAACCCGGCCCAGTAATAAACGGCCACATTTATTACTCCACATATGCACAGTCCTGCTTCTCCTACCTCAGATCTTTTGCAATATTCTCCACGGCTGACTCCCACCACCTTGATGATTTTTCCAGCCTTCACGCTTTCTTGCTTCTCGGATGCTTGCGCGTGTGTGCGCACATATGCATACTTCTAATTAGGAGTTAAAAGACCGTACAGTAAGCGTAGTCCATCTGGCTTTGGCATTAGCCCATTGTTGCTATAGTCTACGGGGAAACTGACCTTGGCGAGCAGCGCGAGGGGGGGAAAAAATCACGCTCCATTTCCTGGGTTCTGTAGAACATTTAATTTAAGTGGGACTGACATTAAAAATGCATCGTTATGATGGAAATGTAAGATTAGGTTAAACTCCTCTGCTTTCAGATGCACACGGGCCTCACGTGAGGGAAGCTTAGCAGCCACTGAACGCTATCAGTGTATCTGAGTTTATAGAAATCACATGCTGAGATGGAAGTCGATATAGGCACGTCTCAGGTCTCAGGGGCCATCCCGCCGACCCCGTCCTTTGGGCTGTTACTTCATATAAGTATATAAAGAGAGGCTGAGCTGTAACTTCAGTGGTCATCAGACATAAAAACTATGTGTACAGAATCATAATTGGAAACCTCTTAAAACATGCTGCTGTTTTCTTCATTCTGCACATGTGTAGCTGTCTGCTGCCACTTGGGGGCAGCGTCAAAAATATGTGGATTAACCGGTAACGTGAGCTACTCTGTTTGTTTGCGTTGCTTTTCTTTAGTTATCCTCCTGCCATGGGAAAGGCAAGGAGCCAGAGGTACAAAAGCTTCTTTGCAGCAGAGCGAAGCAGAGTGTTCGACAAATAAAACTGTCCACTGCAACCTTTGTCTGCGCTTCTCATCTGTGCTTCTTTGATCTTTGCTGATCTTTTGCGCTTTCTGTGGCGAAGTCTGATGCTCATTATTTTTTTTCCCCCCGCTCGAGCCACTCAGCATTGAGCCGATGCAACAAAGTTGTCATAGCTTTGTTTAGTCTTTTCATTAGTTTGAAATGAGCTCATTTAACTAACTTCAATGTGTTTCCAGAGAGGTGTTTACACAGTTTTTCTAAAAGGTTATAAATAGTTAACACAAACTGCTTTGTTAAGTCAGTTGACACAGTTGTGCAGACGTCTCAGTCTTAACAGAAAACAGACATGCTAAATCTCCTTTGGGTTGCAGTGTTGACTCATTAGACCAAATGGTCAAAGAGGAAAACTGAAGACAGTTCCCGCACATGTGCACAATGTTGAGTTCATTTGCTAGCTATTTTTTTAGTGTTTTTGTACCAGCTAATTTTGTTTTATTTAACTAAAACAACCGCGCTTCCCCATAACCTATCACAGGCCACGTACTTGGATGTTGCAGGGCAGAGTCCCAGCGGCCTCTGCGTTTGTCCCATAATCCTTTCCCCTGTTCGCAAAGAGATATTAAAGCAAAGCAATAAGTCTGTGTCGACTTCCTGCTAAATCCTCCAAAAGCCCAGTAATTCACACCACGGATCCTGTTTGTGTGATTCTGAAGACTGGAACAATTAGTTGCAGTCATAACTGGTTATACCAGATCTAGAAAAGCTGTAGCAGAAAAATCCCAAAGTGTATGTGGTTTCATATAATTGCTTATATGTTCTAGTTTTAATTTGCAAAAGGAAGAGTGTGTTACCTTTTTTTTTTTTTTTTCGGTTTGTCATCAGTTGAAGCGCTGCATTGTTCACCGAGACTGGAAAAAAAAATGATTCAGAGTCTCAGGTTTATGAACCCCTTTCAGACCTGCAATGAATAAACTCAAAAATGCATGGCTGTCAAACGAAAACAAGGTGGCTTCTCCCACTTCCTGAAAAGCAGACATTTTCCCGATAGAAGTATTCCACCCTGAAGCAATGATTTAAGGCCGTGTACTAAAGCGAACTAGCTGACTGCCTCCAAATGCTTCTTTTCTTTTTTGTAGCAGCGACATATGGAGTGCACTGCAGCGCTTTGTTGTCTAGCACAAGTAACTCTAACAAGATCCATCTTGTTACAGACAGAGTGGTGAAGTGGATTGTTGTTGCCCCTTCCACATCCCATCATCTGATACCCCAGCTCTGGCTTTAATACACCGCTGTGTGTGCGAGCTGCTTTCTAGCGTTTTTTAAACTCCCTCTCTCTCGTCTTGCTTTTGTCCTCATGTCTCGCAGTCAACCTTAACACACTTCGGCATTCATTTAGATACACTGGCTTACACACATCCAGGCATGCACAGTGGCGAGCTTGTACACACACACACACATACTCATGTATGCACAGATGAAAAATGTTATTGCTCCCAGTCCTGGAAAAAGTCCAAGTGGAGGGGTTGAGTTTCTTCTGAGGTACACTCCGCCGCCCCTCCTCTTTCTATCAGTAGCATATCCCTCACTCCCTTCTTCTTCCAGTCCTCCTTCTCGCTCTCCCTCACTTCTTCCTCCTCCCTCTGCTCCTCTGTGAACAAAAGAGCTCCCCTCGCAGAGCTCCCCACTGAAAGCCCTCACACACACTCGGCTTGCTGGCTTCGCACTCTCCCACACGCACTCTCAGCCCTCTCGTCGTCTGCGAAAACCAGTCCACTTCTCCGCGCTAATCCCCCTTTCATTTCTTTTGTCTTTCCTTTTTTTTTTTTTTTTTAAACTTTCCACTCAATGCTTGGCTCGCCATCAGTGTAAGTTCCCTCCGCTACATATCCAAGCCGTTATCATGTTACAGCCGGTTGGCAGACAGTAAAATTTATTTCCCCTCTCTCTTTTTTTGTTTTAAATTGCTCTCATTTCTTCCTCCTCTTATTTCTCTTGTTCCTCCCAACAGATCCTTTTGTGTCTCTTCTTCTTTGTGGGTGGTTTTTTTGATCTGTAGTCTCTGCTTCTTCTCATTCGCTCATCATTGTCCGGCAGTAAATAGGCCCTCTGTAGTAAAGACAGAATGAGTGATCATGATTGCCTATCACTGCGGTGTCAGAGTAATTCGGGGGTGACTGTGAACTAACCAGAGCTTGGCTAGCACAGACACACACACACACACACACACACACACACACACACACACACACACACACACACACACACACACACACACGATGTACAACTCCCTTAAAATTCATTGCAAATCAGGAAGCCATTCCCTCATTAGCAACCCTATCTTGAAACCTCCCCATCTAAAAATCTTTCCTCTTCTTTATCAGCCTTGCTCTCCTTTGGAGTGCAGCTGTACTGCAGGTCCCCAACCACAGGAGGGGGGAAACAGATGGAACACCCTCCTTTCTATTTTTTTGTAACCTTTCTTGATTCTTCCCTCTCTCCCTACAAAGAAAATCAAGCCAGATGAATGCTAGTGCACAATGGTGGTGGTGGGGGGGGCGAAAGCCTCTCTTTTCCGCAATCTCTCTTTTAGCCAAGCGGCACGACTGCGGGTCCCCGTGCCCGTACCTTGGGTGCACGCACTCTTACGCGTACGGACTCCTTATTTCGGTTACGTGGCACCGATAACCCCCTGGCTGTGTGGTCTTGGGTTTTGCTGGCTAACGCACACAGCTGCTGTGGTGTTTGTGTTTGGTTCCCTATTTTGTGTGCTTCAGCAAAGCCACCAGTCCCAGTTAGGCCTAGCCCATCTGGAGCCTTAGTCCTGGGTGGCCGTTATATATATATATATATATATATATATATATATATATATATATATGTGTGTGTGTGTGTGTGTGTGTGTGTGTACACAGCTGAATATTGCAACACGTCCAGTCTATGAGGTGTATTCTGGCACTTGGTAAATCGTACACATTATCTGATTTCCCAAATCCTTAATGCAGCTGCTGTAGAGCAGCCAAACATCGGCGCTATCACGCATAAGTGGCGCACTTCAACTGTATTTTTAATGTTATCTCTTTTTAATCAAAACCTTTGCTTTCTCCTTATGTTTCCTCTTAAATTTAATCACTCTTGTGACGGGCGAGCTAACTCTATTATGGCGGTACTTAGCTAGAACAAAAGAATTCACTCAAGGTCTCGTTTAAGTGCTTCTGTACCCTCATGATGCCCTTGCATGCTGAACAGAGGGAGGTTTTTTTTTTTTTTTTTTAATGTGTGTGCGCGCGTGCGTTTCTGCCTGTGTGCAGAAAGTGTGATTGTGTGGATGTCAGGCATGCGTCATGCGTAGGTGTGTATGCGCGCTTGTGTACATGCCCTGCGTGGGTTTGTGTACAACCCCCCCTCCCCTACTCTTCCCCACATCCCCGTGCTGCTCGGTACCCCTCCACCGCCCCTTCCCCTCCATCACCACATTAAGCATTATTTGCAAAACAACACAATCAGGTGAGACAAAGCGAGGCTTCTGGGTGAGCATTAAAGAGAGAGCAGGGAAACAACAGAAACTGGCCTGTACCACTTGACCCTATGGAAAGGGAGGGGGGGGGGGGGGTGATGAGGTGGTGATGAGGTGGTGTGGGAGGGGATTTGTAAGCCGAGGGGAGCGATAATCCCTCCAGTCATTGCGGGCCCCCTCTGCGCTTACTCTATAACGTGGCGTGCTGGGCTGTCAATCACTCAACAAAGCTGTCTGTAAGGGGATTATGAACCCACGGACCCGCCCTCCTCCTCATCACCCCTCTCTTTTTTCCTCCCCCCCTCTTCATTCATTTATTCCTCTTTCTCTTATTGCCATCTCTTGCATCCTGCCCCTCTGGTTCCCTACCTTCAAGCCTGGCTGTCAGTTTGCTTGTCCGGCGTCCTCTCACAACAAAGTGCGCCTTTCTCCCAACACACGTTTTGCTTTGCTGTGTGAAGCTTAGTTTATCTCCAGCTTTCCATCCGGTCCTCCTCTGTCCTCCATAAGCCCCATTTCTCTCCTCTCCAAAGCCCTTTGCACTCTTTCTCTATCTCTTCGTCCCACCCGTGTTTTATTTCTCACCTGGACAAGTGACAGGTGCTTGTTAGTGTGTTGTGTGGATGTGTTTCTGCTGTGCACCTGCGCAAGAATAACGAGTTTGGCAGCACAAACTACAGAGGAAAAAGTTGCAAAAGATAAGTGCACGTGGCGTCACTGGTGGGCGATCGTTCTGAAAATGACCAAAGTTTCAATCCTAATGAGCCAAAAATTAAAATTAAGCCTCTTGTAAAGTGTTTCAGAAAGTTCTTTTTTTTTCTTGGCTCTTAATGACATCACTAAGAGGGGATATCCCCAATATGGTCATATCAGGCCCAGCATCCAAGAGCAAAAATATTTCATACTTAAAAATGAGCTTTAAGAACATGAATCCATTCACATGTAAGCCCATTTTCACACATTTTCATATGTTTTTTGTGGCCTTTGCACCCTCATAATATAGACACACCAAGCTGTCGTCTGGCTAAATGTCACCTTTCCTATAAATGTGATGAATGGCTCGCAGTCCTATCTTATCTCTCTGTCCTTAACGGTGCAGTTTTAAACCCAAGCGGCTGCTGCAGGTGGTGACAGCCTCTCCTCCCACAGTCACCCTCCATTAATCCATCGCTTTTCCCCGCCGACTATCTCCCCCATCTACCCGTCTGTTAAAAATGTCTGTTTAGTTTAAAAGTCTGTCTGCGCCCAGACGAGCTTTCACTCCTCACCTCTTTTAACCGGTTCGACCACCTCTGTTGTCCTGTTTTATTTCCTGCTGTCTCCTTTAGTTTTTTGTTTTTTTTTAAAAGGGGCTCTGTGTTTTGCAAGCACTGTCTCCTGTTTGCTTCTCTGATTCTCTCTGAGGTTTGGCAAGCAGCGGGTCACGGTGAGTTTCAGGATCTCTTCTGGTTAATCTGCCTCAATCCTGTGAGTAATCTTGCAGCTTTAATGAAGCAATTGGGGTGGGGACAGCACTACAAGGGAGAAATGAAGGATTGTCCTTCTGCTAGCTGTGCAAAAGGGCTTTTTCAGTTTCACTGAAATGAATTTAATTTTTAATTTAATTACAGGATGGTATCTTAACCTGTTATCATCTGTTTAATGTAAGTTTAGTTTGTTTTGTTTTTTTTTCAAAAGGTAACCATGCTTGTTTCCAGCAGCCATCTTTGACTCTACTAGACTAACTTTGCTTAAATCACAGTTCAAAAAAATTTTTCATGCAGCTATAAGTTACATTCCTTTCAGGTAACTTCACTCTGATTGGCTGCCCATTATAAACAGAAAGTTTGAAAGAAGGTGGGCGGGGCTTCCGTGCTCACCGTATTGACATCATACAGATTCCACGGTAGAAAAAAACTCTCTGAAACTAAAGGTTTAAGCAAACTAGTTTAAGCCTAAACTTTTGCCTCACAGAGATTACTTTTAGTTTTCCTGTGCAGTGATTTATATCTCATTTCAGCCGATCTGACAGTGATTTTATTCCATGCCTAGATTTTGACTTCTTGTTAACAACAATGACCCCGAAGGAGACTATGATGCAAAGAGACTTCAATTTAGGAAAGAAAAGAAAAGAAATGATGAAGCGATGGAGAGAAGCTGAGATTTAACAACCATTCATTTTGCCATTAAGACAGAGAGATTAGACAACGACAGGGAGTGAAAGTCAGGGAGAGGAGACTTAATGCAGGCGACAGGGTTGTTATCTAGGCAACTGATGGTTTTAACAGCTGTGTTATCTTGTGTATCTCATATTGGATTTAACTTCATTCTCTTACACGTCGTTCTCTGATTGACGCTCTGATTAAAGACTTCCACTGACAGAAGAACTGAAAGAAAGAAGAGAGACAAAAGGTGGGTGAGGAAGAGGGTGAGGAGCGGTGCTTGAACTGGGCTGGTGCCCACTTATACTGTGCACTAGCTGAAGTCACTACTTATCAGTCAAAACAACCAATTTCCCAATTTCTGCTGGGTGAATGTGGTATTTTTTCACCTTGTTGCATTGCAAGTAGAAAAAGAAGAAAAAAAAAAGGTGTTGGACATGTGCTGGTTTGCACAAGCTGCCATCGAGCCTGTTGCCTGCAGCCTAACATCTTAATTTGGCAGTTTCTGCTTGTACCATTGCTCCCTACAATATCAAAAATGGTTCTGATCACACAGTACAGGAATATGTCCATATCTTGTTTTTTTAGACTTGTTTTTTTACTCCTTTTTATCAAAGAGTAGAGCCAACTCCAGCCCGATTTCACCACTGTGTCGAAAAAACATCCAATTAAATAGAGCTGACAATGCAGCAGGGGTGCCACTTCCACAGAAGCTCCAGATAAAAAACCCAAACCAAATAATAATAAAAAAAAAAAATCAGGTGCCTCGCTACCTTGTGACAAATACAAATAGCATTACATTGTATCTCCTGCTGCTGCTTCAGCCTCCCGTTGGTCTGCGGTTATCAAACGTTTAGTGTGAAAAAACAGTAGGAAGACTGTTTGCACAGTCTTATGAGGTATTTACACTAATGCATCTGTGCACATGTTTGCACAGAGGGGTTTGCAATCTATGTAACCGTACTCGTGAGTAGTTGTTCCAATGACTCCTATGACACTATAGGTAGGTCGTGTTGTGATTGGTTGATAAGTGGGCCAAAACAGAAAACAGAGTGACAGTGGGGTCATCATCACATCATCATTCATCACGAATAATAAAAAAAAAAGGACAGTGACTGCAGTGTTCATTGTTTTTAACACTTCACCTCCTTGTATTTTATAACTGCTCTTCTTGGCTGGATGACAGACCAACATGAGCACACCGCCTCAATCTGGCAACAGAGCTCACAGCAGGCAGACAGGCCATCCCCGGGATGCCAGCAGACAGCGAACCCACCACCCACACTGAACCTTAAATTCCATTTAATGGTCAGCAGGGTGTGACTCCACTGGTTATAAAAACAAGTCTGATTGTGAAGAAGTGTCTGTCTCATCTACCAGCTTTAAGTAATCTGCAGTAAAATGTGAGATTTGAAATTATATTTCCATGTAGAGTAAAAGATAATCCCGGGTATGATTTAGGACGTGGCTACTTTAATGGAAACGCTAACGTGTAGGCGTGCAGCGTTCTCGGTCGGATCCACCATTTATGCATCGTTTCTGGTTTCAAAACACCAAGATTATAAAAACTAAAGACAATTTCCATTAGTGCTTTAAATGCGCTGCTGGAAATGAAACGTTCCATGTGGTTTAAGTGAGGGTCACATTACACCCACTTGCTAGCCTGCGCTGATCTGCACAATCTACCAATACTCATGCTTTGCACTGGCAGGCTAAAGACCAGCTAATGTCCGATTTGACTCCATTGAACGTAATCACGGTTTTCGTACAGAGTCAAGGTTTATATCTGGCAAAAATGCATGAAAGTGATGATGAAAACTGAAATTTGGTTAGAATAGAGCGGCTTTCACTTTTTCAGTGGATTTTCACGGCTTGACCGCAACAATATGGCTCGGGGCAGCTATCCGCGGCTGCAGAAGGCCAGAGTTGAAACACGCTCACAGCTTGGCGTGCTTCAGCCCAATTAAAATGCCACAATACAAATACCGCTTGCTTAAACAGATGCAACAGGTTAAAGGTCAGAGGAGGTGTGAGGTCCTCCATAAATCCATAAATAACCTGTACAGAAGCAGCTGGATTTGTGCACACGAGCGAGCATTGCTTGTTAATTTGCGCACTCATGTGAAATAAACAATTCTCCTGCGTTATATATGCACGCATTCTTTTCTTTCTTTTTTTTTTTTTGCTCCTGTTTTTAGGTCTGCGTGAAAAACAAAGGCAGGGGAGAGATGTAGGAACAAATGTAAGGTGGGGGAGAAAGAGGGAAGAAATAGGGCTACGAATAAAAAAGGGAAAGAAGAAGAAGAAAAGGTAAAAGTTGAGAATGTGTCATACCCCTTATTAGAAACTGTGACTCTGATCTGTTCAGTCTCATCTCACACCTCCGCCTTTGCACGTCGCTCCTCTCTCTCTCTCTCTCCCCCCAACTCAGCGTTCCCTTTGTCGTATCCACCTCTCGCCGTTTCTCACTCTTTTCCTCTTTCATACCCTGCAGTCTCTCACCAGCACAAAAACTTCTCATGCTCAGGTTGGTGCGGAGCCTGTCAAGCTTGCTTTGAATACACATGCATGCCAGCAGATACTTCTGTAACTCCAAGGGAATAATAGAATCAAGGAATACTCGGAGATAAAGCAGCGAAGGGAGGGGGGGGGGGCAATAGAGGGATAAAGCAGACTGAGAGGGATAGAGAGCCTCATATTATTAATTTAGCTGGAGAAAGAGTAGGAATTTCAGCCCCCCTCCAACACACACACACATTCACACACCCCGCTGCCTCCATAAAGCTCTATAGTGGTGCACAATGGAGAGATTGAAACAGGAGGGGCGAGAAATAGAGGTATAGATAATCCATCCAGCTGTATAAGCCGTGGAGTTTACTGTTTCACAGCACCTGCCTTTATTCCTCTGCCATCATGATTATGGGCCTAATTTCCTCATATTGTTCCCTTGATCTAAAAATTTATTAATTCACATTTTTATCTTCTTCTTCTTCTTCTTTATTTATTTCGGAGTTCCTCCATTTACCCCAACATCTCTTCCAGACCTACAGATGAGGATAAACCTGCCCACACCCGGCCAACAGTGTGTGTTTAAATCTCAGCACACACACCCAACACGCACATGCACAAGACATACAGAAACTCTTTGTGTCCCATATGCGTGCGTCGCATGCCAGCGTATGATTTTGCCGTGCGGTTGCGAGTGTATGTTTGCGGTTGGCAGCCCACTCGCCCGTCGGATTTGGCAGAATATCTCCTCATCTGGCACAGGAAGAAGAGAGTGCGTCCCATAGCGAGGGATTACACTTACTTACACGAGCATACACGCGCACATGCCCGCATTTGTTGGCATGTATTTTGCATATTAAGAAATCCAAAAAAAAAAAACATGCTTTCCGCCACACACAGACTCATTCGAGGTGGTCTCGCTCATTCAGACATCGGGATATCGGTTTCCGTGAATTGATTAGCAAGTATTATGAGCTGGAAAAGTTTGGAGAGGAGTCCAGGGCCTTGAAGAGAGAACATATAAGTGCACTGTGCACGACTCCTGGAGGCTTAATGTTTTGAAGGGAGAGTAAATATTTTTACCCACATGCAGAGAGATCTTGACGCTTCTTTATGTTGCTATAAACCAAGCTGTCTCTGCAGGGATGTGTCTGGTGTTGTGAAGCAGCCTTTCTAGCCTCCCTGCCCGACAAGAAGTGAAATACCAGTGGAATGCATTTCTTTAATGGGCCTGCTGACAGTGCAGCAGCTACGAGCGCAGAGAGGAAATAGTCTCCAGAAGCCTGTTACTGTAAAGTGTTTCTTTGTCTCGGTATAGAGATGGAGGGGGGAAACTGGGAGAGAGGGGATGGAGGGGAGCAGGCTGGGCTCTTTCTATGAACCTGATTGATAGGTGTGTGTGACCTTTAGCACCTCTTGAGAAATCCAACAAGTCATTCTCTCACCTTATATTTAGTCCCCTACGTATCTGCTCCCCCCACACACACACTAACAGGCACACACACAGACAGGGCCCTGGACAGAAATCTAATTCTGTCTTTTTCTTTCTCTTCTTTTCAAAAACCTCCCAATTATAGCCACTCCATTTTCCACCTCCCATCCGCTCTCCTTCTACCCCCCCACTCCCTTTCTTAACGAGCAATCTCGTTAATGTCAGAGCGCCTCGTTCCTTTTCTCATTCTGTCTCTCATTCAGGCTTTTTTGGCCCATAGAGGGAGGAAAAGAGAAGGGCGATATGAAGAAGTGGAGATAGAGAAATCAGAGGCGAGCTGAAAAGAACAAGCTGCAGATGAGAGAGAGAGGCTGAGAGAAGGCACAAGGTGTGGGCAGAGCGGAGCCGGAGCCCGGCGTAATAATGGCCAGACAAGTGTGTGAGATTACTGCCCTGGTTTCAGGGGGGACATAATTATATGCTGCACAGCCTGTCAGAAAGAATGAGATGAGGGGGCTGTATTTAGTGATGCACCAGTGAGAGATCGGTGAGGCGAGGGCGACGACTAAATCTGTGCCACAGCCTGGGCAGTTGCAGACCTGTGTGTGTGTGTGTGCACGCAGGGATGAGTAATGCTAAGCCATTGAATGCTGTAAATTATTCAGAGGCTTCATGCATGGAAACATTATAATTCCATGTCTGAGTGTGAATTACTCTCCATTTTACCCTCAGGCACATATCTCACTCTTGCCCAAGGCCTCATGGGAGATTAAAGGGAGAAAATACTGTGAAAGCTGGACCAGCATATAAAGCCACATGGAGTGGCCAGATATCCCAGCGGGATGTGACACTTCTACTGTACGCTCAATGAAGTTGGTTTGAATCAATCTGTCTGCTTGTTATCTCTTTATGCTTTCGTGTATCCTTAATGAGAAGAAACGCGCCAAAAACAAAAATCGTCATGTGGTTCAAACTTTAACTTAACTACAAGGTCAAGACTGCAAAAGTTTCACTATCTGCTGTTTTGTGTGCTATGCAGCCTTCTTCCCACTGAGATCTTATTTGAGCTTTAGTGGTAAATTAACCATTTATTATTTTTGGAAGAAAATTGAGCAGGTATTAGATCAATTCTGTGACATTTCAGCATTTATTTTGACTTCACAGTGTATCTCTGAGCATACAGCCACACTTTATGCACTGTTGAATTTGAGAAGTTACATTGTCTTAAAATAGGGTGCCACAGAAAATGTTTTCTACGTGATTTGAGGGTAAATGCACTCCAGTTGCATCTTTTTTATTAGATTTTATTTTAGTATATAAAAGTTTATAAAATGTACCTTTCCTATTGAGCTATATTAAGAGTTTACAGGACATAGCGTGTATGTGCCCCATACACCGCACTTTTTAGAGGAACAGGGATTTTATCAACTTTTGAACATCACAAAGTCTAAACACAAAATAACTGAAACAAGATCACAATACTACTAAATTGTGGATTTGAACTGGTAGTGTTTGCAGTACAGTAGTGTTCTGCCGACAATGAAAATACTAATAACTATACTACTTAATATTTAAGCGAGACAGTATATGTAGTTAAGCTTCAGGAAGTTATGCAAATTAAGCAGTTAAATGAACTGCTTTAAATCAGGTATTAGGTGTTTTCATTTACAGAGTGTAACTCTAATCTTTAATCTAAAAGGATATGTCTGTTTTTTTATTCTAGATGACAAACTGTGTATATTTGGGTTTTGGACCACGAATTAGGCAGAAACTCTTCAGTGTATTTAAAGAGAAGTTTTTGATTCAAACTCTAATATGCTTGAGCCTCACTTACATTTTGTGACAAATTCAGTTTCTGGTTATTCATTTCTGGATGTTTGCAACTGAGATTTAGACCAGAATCTGCTGTTGGGGTTTAATCGTAGCTGTCACATAGATGCCACAATCTACTAATTGGTCGAAAGGTTTGCGATAGTGAGATGGTTGAGATTTGTGGCTAGATGTTGTAGGCATAGACAGAATTTGTCAGGTTAATACAGACTAAGCAAAAAAGTAAAGTTAAAAACAAAACATAAACAAGGGCAACTGAATTCATCCATCCAGCACTTTCAAATAATAAATAGTAATGAAATAAAATGTAATAAAATTAATGTCTGCATGCAACTTATTTCCATGTCTCATCACGGTGAGCTTGGTGAATCCAGAGCCTAAAATTTGCATGTCTTTGCATTTGTATTTGAATTTATAGCTGCTGAAATAATAGCAAATAACTAACGCGGATCTTTGTCTCCACCAAAGCTTTATGTGTGCCATCTACACATCTTTCACACTTCTAACCAATGCAAAACTGGCAAATCTGTAAGTGGGACTGCGACAGACTGCTAAAAAGACATTACAAGAAGAGCATTACCAGAAATTTAAATCACAACATCAGACATTAAACATGAGCGCCTCAGCATAATTAACAAAAATGTTCCTTTAATCTGCAGCTGGTGGTTCATGTTGATGCCATCCTCCTCACCCCGGACCGTGCTGTCAGATTAAAGCTTTCTTGTGCGTCCTGTCTCCTCCTTGCAGTGGACACAAACTAAAGCAGGGTAGTACTGTTTATCGGGTGCGTCTGTAGATATACATATGTGTGTGTTTGGGAGTGTTGGGTGAGAGTGGGAGGTGAACTAGCATGCAGCATTAGTTCTGCTTGAGCTGATGTGTTAATTAGCCAGCCGGGTGCATAGATAATTAATGAGAATCATGATTAATGACTGTACAGTATGCATGGCTAAGGCGGAACGCGACTCACTGATAAGGCGGAAGGAGGAGGAGGAGGAGGATCACTGGCTATTCACCCTCTGCTGCATGCCCGTCAGGTTTGTGTGCCTGCGTGTGCGGGAAACATGTTTGCTTCTAAGTGTTTGCACATGTGAGTTTGTGTATCTGACCGATTTGTGTGCGCTGCCAGGCGTGGGCACTGATGCCAGTATGAGTTAGCAGGCCTGGCAGTGGGTAGGCCTAATAACAGACTGCAGTAGGTCAGGGGGGCATTTAACACTTCTAAACACAGTGGCAGAGCTGACCACTGATGCCAGATCAGAAGGAGGACCTCACACTCAGATCAACACTGAAACGAAGGACATCAAAATTGATCTGGTGTTTTACATTTTTTCTTTTTTTTGAGTTGACAATTGTTTTGTTTGCAAAAATCTCTCCATCAAATCCTTTTGTGTCTGCAGTCAATTCTTTAAAATTTGCCAGTGCTGCAGAAATATTCCACACTGTTTCCAATACAGATCAGTTTGTTTGAATTATTCCCTCCAAATCAAGTCACTTTTGTTGATTTCAAACATATACCAACTCATGGCAAAGTACTTTATTACCCCTGGAAAGGAGCTGAATTTGCTTTTGGTGCATTGGCAGATGTTCAGCCTTTGAGACAATAAGATTTTTCTGCACTAATGCAGACAGAAATTACTGTATCTGATTCAGATTGCATGGGGATTTGTGGAGTTTCCAAAACAACCTCAAACAGCAACTGAAGGACAAAAAAATAGCCTAGTTTTTAAGCCCATGTGGACCAGAAGTCCTTGAAATATCCAAAAATGGAAATTTGAAGATCCGCTTTTGCATGACAACTGGGTTTTGCTACGATCAAAAGCCTCAGAACAGCTACTAAATTGTCTCAATAGTCAACAATAAAAAAAGAAAGGAAAAAAAAGATGTTTGCAAATGAACTAATAACACATCAGAACATTTCTGTGGAAAAACACTGATTCCTCACGGCAACAGAAACTATGCTCGTGCGGAGGAGATCACAGGTTGGTGAGGAGAAACGACTAACGTAACCTCTAAATTTGTCACCAGAGAGGAAGCGTATTAGACGAGTAGATCAAACACTTTCTTAGACGACATACTTCAGATTAATGCTAAGTTTAGAAGCAGAAGCAGGTTGATCTTCACTGAAGGACAAGAGTTGTGCAATTCAGTAAACATGTCTGTCTGGGAAAAGCGCACGAGAAACCAAAGTATCCTTGTGCAATTTGTTTGCAATGAATACAAACCTGACAGGCGAGAGGTGGATGACCACTGACCGCAAGGACAATCAGGGTTTTGACCTCCCATTGGTGCAACCGGCAACATATGATACTATGTCACCCAATGAGAGGGGAGGCTTGTTCCCCAGCTTCCCAGAGGGGTGACATACCACAGCTCGCCCCGTATGTGTGCGTGTTAATCTGCTTTGTCTGGCTCCATGCACCATCAGCACTCAAGCATGACCCTTAACCTCCAACCTCAAATAAACGGGGGAGGGTGAGAGTTGGAGCGATTTAGGATCCAAGGGAAACGGCGTTTGAGGGTTTGCGTGTCTGTGCGCCGGAGAAAGAAATGTGTTGGGGAAGGACGGGAGGCTGGGAGGGAGGGGGAGAAAAAGCGAGAGCAAGGAGGCCGGCGATAAGAAGTGAATGAGGAGAAACAGACATGAAGAACAGTATGTTCTGCACTTTCTTCTCTCTCCTTTCTCTGATGAGGAGACAAATAGCTATTGTCATTTAAGAGTTGCTGGAAAAAGCGACTCGCGCTCACGCTTCCTTTGTCTCCCAGCTCTGCGCTTGAGAAGGGATGACAAAGGCCATTTTCATGCTCAAGCGTCTGTCTCTGTCACCTCCTCCTCCTCTTCTTTCTCCTCTTTTTCCTCCTCTCGCTTTTAAACCTCTGTCCTCCTTTTCCTTTCTTCCTTCTTTCTCTCACGCTGAGCCTGCCACCTCTTTAGTCATGCCTTAACCCTTTCCTTTCTTCTTCCCCTTTCCCCCCTCTCCTATGTCACCACGTCCTCGCCTTCAACCCTTCCATCCATCTTTCCCCCCCGCCCTGCCATTCGTCCTCTCACCTGCCACACTTCTCTGCTGGGGGTCGGCCTAATTATTCCTCATCTTTCCCATCGTTTTACTCAACCACCGTCTCCTCGACTCGCGCACCTGTAGCCCAGCACGCGTCTAGATTTTCACCTCCCCCTCCATTTTTCAATCTTGCGCAAACTTATGTAAGTTCGAGCTCTCTGCTTCTCTTGTCTAATTCCATGTTTGCACTCCTTTTCCTTTTCCTGTTCCCGTTCTGTTTTTCCCCCCTCTCTCCTTTCCTCGTCTCTGATTTTGCACCTGTTTATGCACTGGCTGCTCTCCTTTTCTCACCATCTTACCACTTTTAGCTGTCAATCAACAAGTCACTAAGGCTTCTCTCTCCCTCTTTTTTTTTGGTTGCCAAGAACATAAACATGTACTCAATTTGAACCAGTTGCACTCAATCCAATTTTTGTCTTTGAAGCTAAAGCAGAGTGTTGCAATCCAGATATTTGGGTGGCTGTGCAGGGAGATGTGCATAAAAAAGCAAAACAACTCTTTTTCCTTCTCACTCTTCTCCTTTTCATTGTCAGCCAGTGGTCTCTCTGGAGTTCCCACAAAACAAAGGGAGAAATAAAACAGTATTTTTAGACCCCTTTCATTTTTCATTACCATAATGATTCAGGCTTTGTAGAATCTTTTCATTTATATTTGACTGTGTGTTTGTGTGTGTGTGTGTGTGTGTTCAACAGGGTGTGCAGGGTGTTTCTTTTTTGCTGCACTGCCGCTCTCCCCACTCGGGAGCCCAGAGGTTGAAAAAGAGAGCACACACACACACACACTCTCTCTCTCACACACACACACTCTGCAAATCAGTCATACTCATCCCCAGCCGTGCCTCCTGTCTATTTATTCCTCGATTCATCCGATTCTTTATTTATTTTACACGCTGCTTCCTAATGCAAATAGGTTTGTCTGCTCCCCGCTGAACTGTGGGAGAAGCATGGGACTGGGAGTGTGTGTTTCTGTGTGTGTGTGTGTGTGTGTGTGTACGCTTGCAAGAGAGTAAGTGAATCCGTGTGTGCGCGGGAAGGATGGGTGAGAGTTTGTATGTGTGTGTGTGTCTGTGGGACCCAGTGAGTAATAGAGCCAAAGTCCTTATCTGTCACCAGAGAGCTGCCTGACTCTCTCTCAGCTGTCAATCATCCAGCCCCAGAGACAAACACTCTGCTTCAAACACTATGAGAGGCAGAGAGAGAGAGAGGGAGAGAGAGAAAGAGGATGAGGGATGGAGGAGGTAAAAAAGGGAGGCAGGAGGGGAGGACGGGAAGCGAAGGAGCAAAGAAGAGAACGAGGGATAAGAAAAAAGATGGAAAGAAAGTGAAGGAGGAGGCAGGTGTTGAGGGACGGGGGGAGAGTGAAGGACAAAAGGATAGAAGTTGTGATAAAAGTGGAGGGAGAAGGAGGGGAGGTGATGGTTTCAACACCTCTGTTGTGTGTGTGTTTCGGGCCCCGCAGGTAAACGGGGAATGGAACTTTTAAAACACTTCACCCGCATGAATTAGACAGGCCCCTTGAAAATACCCGGGTGACTTTTTGAAAAAGCCACTCTTTAGAAAGTAAAGAGGAGGAGAAGTGGCGAGGTACGCACACGGATGTGCTCAAGCACACGCCCACACACACACACACACACACTGGCAGAGCTATCAGCACTGAAATATTGGCATAACAGTCTTCAATATCCTGATGGGAGTAAATTGTATTTTTTATTTTTTCGATGACCCGGAGGCTTTATCTTTCAGTTGGTGTGCGGGCATGTGTGCGCATCGTCTTGCACTTATGTGCGCCTGTTTGCAATTCAGCCAGTCATCAGCTATCCCTACGCCCATGCCTGTCCTACTTTCATCCCTCCCTGACTGCTCAGAGTCTCGCCTCTTGCAGCAGGCTAACTGTTGATTTTACCACGGGGCTCTACAACCCCTGGGTCGAGCCGGGACTGCCGCTCCAGCGCTTTCCCCTAAGCCCTTAAATCTTCCTTCAGCTGAGAACGGGGGAAGGGAATGATGGCGAGGTTAGGAGAGCCAAGGATGAGGGCGAAAAAAGAGAGAGAGAGGGAGCAACAGAAGGGTTTGAGCCCCAAATCGCTTCAAGATGTGTTCCAGTGGAGTCGGAGTAGCTGAGAATCTGGGAGTTGGGGTAGCGCTGCTCGTAGCCTTTGGGGAAAACCGACTGGAAGCCAGGTTCCCATTTCCAATGGTGGATTAAGTGCTGCTGCAGATACACAAGGCCCCTTTGGGGTGCACACAACAAACACACATATCCTTGGGGCACTCCTTTGGAATATTAGCGTCTACATACCATAACTACTTCCCTTGACCTTATTTCTATTATTTTAAGATTTTATGCCAAATTGTGAAACTGAAATGTCAAAATGTCACACTGTGGTTTTACAAGAGGTAACCAGATGACTTCTTGAGCTGGGCCATGGCTTTTCCAGGGTCTCTGCTGACTGGCTCGCAATCTCCCAGTGACAACAAAACTCCAGGAAGTCAACGCTCTGACAAATCAAATCAAAAGATTGGATTTCGGTCTTTTTTTGTGTGTATCCAGAGCCTTTTCTTGTTTTTTTCACTCGTTATGTTACAGCACAAATCCTGGGGACTCCAAGTGTATTAATCCACGCCTAAAAAAATAGTCCTGTGTAAATGCAATAAACTACTACTGAGTTGAGCACATGCATTATTTCCATGTTCCTTTGCTCGTCCTGTGAAGAAAAGACTGGGGGTGAGGGGGATATGTCCCATGAGTCTTTGCATGCTTGGTGGCCCCTCGGAGGCCCCTATGGATTACCATGCACTCCTGACACTATGGCCTGACTGAGCTTAAGTTGAGTCGCCTTTAGCTAAAGTTTCAGACTCCCTGCACCCTGTGGCCTCTTTGGAGTAAAGTCGAACCTCGACGCACACACAGGCACACACAGAGGAGTGGCCTCACAGGTCACAGATGGGGAGAAGGGACCCTCGGGAGAATGGCTACATGCATGACTGCATGTGGATGCGCTCAGACACATGCGCGCACACACACGCATGCAGGGAGCTTTGGAAATTTGGGCAACTGTGGCAGGTCGTGGTGCGCGCTTCTCTTTCTCTGTGCGTGCGAAGCAAAGAGAATGTGAATGAGAGCCACTGCATGCATTATAACCTTCATTCCTCCAGAGCACCGATTGACCTAATTAAATTAGTGAGGTGGATGGAGTGAAAGAGTTGAAGCTCAAAGACTGCTCCACCACCAGCTGCTGCTGACTACGTATATATGTGTGTGTAGATATCGTCATAAGCTTCACACTTAAACACAACAAGACTTCACTGGGAAGTATAAGCTTCTGTAGTGTCAGTGTGTGCGTGTCTCAAGGGTACTCTCCAGCCCCGTCGAGGGGTAGGCGTAGGTGTATCCATTTGTGGACTATAGGGGCACTCGCGATCGCTTCCTCTCTCACACTCTTTTTCTCTCTTTCTCATAAACTCATGTGCGTGCACACAGAGCTGTCAGGGCCCGCAGCACTCTGTCACCGCACACCTCCACTAGACCACCTTAATGGGACCAATCCAGACTGCTGCAAATCATCCGGAGTACACGCTGAAAATGGAAGAGAAAGGGGAAGTGGGGAGGGGAGGTGAGAGGAAAAGAGATATAGGAGCGGCAAGAAATGGTGGTTTGAGACAGTTTAGCAGGGCGGAGACAGAAAAAGCCGAGAAGATGGAGAACATCTGAGGAAGGGAGTAAAAAAAAAGGAGTGGAGTATGATTTTAGGCTCACATGATCACCCACAGGGATGGTTAGGTTTCTTTGTGGAGCAGTTCGAAAGCTTTTGGACCCCCCCAAAAAACCTGTCTGTGGCTTTACGGTTGCTGGTTAATCATCGAGTTCATTTTCGGAGAGAAACTAAACACTTAGGGGGAAATTGCACCTTTCTTTATGGGATGAAAATAATCTCCAGTTTCTTAAACCAAACAAAGCGTTTTATAACCTGTTAGATTTTCTCAAGCAATCGTAAAGCTGAAACTGAGCCTGTTTTTACAGAGTTAATGCTTGAGAGATAGGTGACTTTTACAGGTCGGTCAGTGCCTCGATTGGGTCTTTCACAGACTGTGGTCAGGAATCCTGAATGATATTAGGAAAACACGATTTATTAAAAACAAACGCAATGAAATTAAATGTAAATCTAACAGAAAATTAGCATATGTTAGTGTTTTAAAGAGGAACCATGTTTTTACTCTTTAGACTAGCTTTGCATGATTCACGGCTCAAAATCATCCTTATTTGTGTTACACTGGGTCTCATACGACCTCAGTTCTTGCATTTTCTGAAACAAGGCATCGTAATTCCATTACCCTCCTCTTAAAGCAACTTTCTTCTGATTGGCTGCCCCTCAAAAACAGAAAACTTAGATTTATTAAACTGGACAAAACAGCGCGTGAGTGCAATCCCGAAATAGCGCTGATAGATGTGGTTTAGTCTTGATTTACGAAAAGTTTTTGCAAACACAGGCGTAGCTGGTTCGTTTAAATATCAATTGCAAAACAATTAGGTCAGTTTTGTTTTTTGGCATTAAATATCAGCACAGTTAGCAGTAAACTGAGTGATGCAACAGTTATTGAATCAGTTTGCGTGTTTGATTTATTCTTCTCCCGATATTTTGCACCTTGAGAAAGGAACTAGAGATACATACGCAGCTGCAGTCACGAAAATCTTAAAGTTATCACTTCTTACACGTAATCTTGCCACTTTGAAAACGCCAAAACCCAGTTGGTGTTGCTGTAACGAGTTGATAAATCTGGCCCTAGAAGAGCAGCAGCTTTAGCTTTTGGCTAATCTTTCCCTCCTTCCCGTCTTGTAAATGCGTAGAAATCTAATAATAAGCTTTAGCCATGTGTAATATTTGCATCCACCACTAAAAGCGACATTTTTCTTGGTTGATAATTATGTGTGGATGTTTTTCATTGTTCCATTTTTGTTCTAGGGAGACACTTTGGAGGAAACGGCAATCGTTGTAAAGCTGCAAACGCATTAGGTGATATATACCTGGGTGAAGAGAGGGAGAGAGAAAACAAGACTTTAATGAAGAAAGATATAGAGAGGTGGAGAGGCAGAGCAAGGAAGGGAGGCTCTTTGAGGCATGAGAGATGGAGTGCAGTGCAGCATCTAGAGTTTTAGCGAATGTTTGGAGGAGTCAAAAGACGCCACGAACAAAAGTTCTGAGCCAAAGACGCGGGAGCAGAAACAAAAAATACAGGAACAAGGATGCAAATGAGAGGGAGAGATGACGAAGGAGAAGGGAAGGAGATGTTTGCTTGAGAAAAGTTTCTGTTGACCTGGATATGGCTGCGTTGCTCAGCTCTGTTCAAAGAGGGAAAAGAATCTTTTTCCATAGCTGCTTAGTTAGTTCTCGCTTCTCTTTATGATGCAGCTACAAGTTTCAGCTTAATGCGATACGCTCGTCTGCTCTATTGTATCGTATGGGATGGTATTGAGTGCAGCAGGAGCACAGCAGCATGGGAGATGAAGGGTGTGTGTGTGTTTATGAGGGAGACAAACATAGCGAGCACCTCTGTGTGTGTGTACGTGCTCTTTGCAAATGCCAAGGCATCCAGCGTGCCTCCATCCTGTGTCTCTGTGGTTATCCGGGTTGTGATATGTACTGGATGTGACACCGACGCTGCAGCATTCTGGACCGCCTCCGGACAGCCGAACGAGTGTGTACGAGTGTGCGCGCGCGCGTGTGTAAGAGATGACAAGGACAGCGTTACCTTCAAAGTCCCACGATGCCAGCTAACTATTCAAACAAGGCTCTGCATCTCTACCTGCCTACTGCCACCTCCTGCCTCTCTTTTCTCTCCCCCGTAAGCCTCCTCGGTGCTGCTTTACCTTTCCCTTCACCACCTCTTCTCCTCTCGTCGCCTCCCGTTTCGCCCTCCCTCCCCCTCTCGCCATATGGAACCCATTACAAGCGTTGTCGTTTCTCACCACCGACATTCCTGAGGGCTTTCCACCACTCACTGACTTTACATCAACCTTGTGCTCCTCTTTCCTTGTTCACGCTGTTCTTCATAGTCAGCTTATCTTTTGTCATTTCTCTCCTCGTTTTCTTTTTAACCTTTCAACATCCAGTTACCCTCTTTTATTTCCTTACGTGTAGGCAACATGTATGTGATTTTTCACTTCTGGGCCAACAAAACATTCACTGTGCCCTGGTGTTGACACATCTTTTGAATTTTACAGATTTACACATGTTTAAGTTAAAACCTGCCCTTTTGGCTCTGTTTTGGCCTCCAACTCCTACAGGAATTGCTAGATCACCGTGTCAATGCATTCTCAGCAGGGCATCAAATACTGGCCTTCTGTCATGCGCTCCTCTCACACTGGTGGCTCGATGTGGCAGTGTTTAACGGTACGCTTTTCAGGAGTGATGAAGTCAAGTTGGATTAATTTTGATTTGCTGATGAAGCTCATTTGGACTCACAAGGCTTAGGCACTTAAAATCTTCCATCTGGCGGGAGAATCCTTTCAAAAGTTGCATTCAAAGGCTCAGACTGTGCGGCGAACAGTGTTGGTCAAGTTACTTGAAAAAAGTAATCAGTAACTAATTACTGATTACTTCCCCAAAAAAGTAATCCCGTTACTTTACTGATTACTTATTTTCAAAAGTAATTAATTACTTAGTTACTTTTTAAAAACATGATTTACAACCTGAATAGGTGATAAAGCAATAGATCTTTCAGCCCAATTCTACTTTTTCTGCATAATCCATCATACAAAATGTAATCAAATGGAAAAGTCTCTTTTTAAAACTTGTTTTGTTAGTTTTAATCTTTTAACTTTATGCATCAAGCAAAAATTTAATTATATGCAACATTCTCTGACTGGAAGAAATTTGTTTAATATTTAAACCTATTTTCTGCACATTCCAGCACATAAAATAAAATATTTTTTTGTGTGTTTACACTCAGTCTTTCAAATAGATGCAAGTAAAACACAGCAGAAAATAAATAAAGTCAAAGACTAGCGGTCCTTTTGCTCTATTTTCACCTGTAAAGCAGGAGTGGGGTTAGGCGGAGGTTTACCCTGGTGCAGGTGTGCAGCGGTCAGTGGAAGGATACCGCAGTTTCTCTGTGAGTTTCCCATTATGTCGTAGCTACTCGGTGCTTGCTTGGAAGTTTAGGGTTTTTTTTCGCTGTAAAAAGAAGTTTTCTTCCCACGCACAACGGACACTAATGTTTTCATCACTTTTTATGGAATCAAACTCAAAGTAAGGTCAGTACTTCCACACTTTAAACGCTGCACGCTCATACTCTCTCCCGCACTCGATATATTATCCATTGTTGATCTGCACACAGCTGTTGTCACAAACGTCGCACTCGCTTACGTCACTGTCATGAGACATTCTCGCAAAAAAATCACGGTTTTAGTAACGCAGTAACGCAGCGTTCCTATGGGAAAGTAACGGTAATCTAATTACCATTTTTGCAATAGTAATCACTTACTTTACTCGTTACAAGTAACGCGTTACTGCCCATCTCTGGCGGCGAAGGCCCCAGAGGTGAGCGCAGACGGGAGATCCGTGAGCGAGGTTGTTTTGCTGGAGAGTGGGCAGGCAGGAAAACCAGATCGGACAGCAAGAGTCTGGCCGCTGGTAGGGAATCTGGAGCAGAACAAGAATCGGGGTTAGCAACATATTTAGACAGAGCGCAAGTTTCACTAGAGAGCCTGAAAAGGCTGTTGGAGCGGTCTGTAGGAGAGTGGGCGCGAGAGCTGGTCCTCATGTACTGCAGGTAAGTGATGATAGGATCGATGTGCCGGCTTACAGAGGAGTGGAAATCACAGGGTAGCCACACCTGTAGGGAGGCACCATAGAGATTAACAACAAAAGTACTTGCTTATAAAAGGATGCTTACCCATATAATTTTTAATTTGGTGCAAAGAAGTCGTTTACAAGCGTTTTCGTGTGACAAGTTGGTTCCCTGTTGCCGTAAACACATTGCATCACAGCCCCGGCCTTTAAGCGTACCTTCTTTGAGGCGCACTTTGACAGCACTGCCGTATTTGATGCCCACGTTCAATCGTAGGTTTGATCTACAGAAAGCAGCCTCTTGCTGTGGCTGAAAATGACTAACAAAAAGCATCCTCATCGGTGCTTCTTTGTACGACACTCAGAGCTCAAAGACGCCATATTTTCCCAGTGTTTCTCGTGTTTCTTTTGTAAAATATATTCCCAAATCAAACTCTGTCAGACGTGTTTGCTATCTTTGGAAACTTTGCGACGTCCACTAGAATTAAAGAAAGAAGTGAGTTATTCTGCCGACTTGATTTACTGCCCAGCATAAATCTCCGGCCGCCCTGTGGGATGCTGCGAGATGAAGACGATGAGCTCGTTTTACAATGTTGAAATTACTCCCCGCTATGTATGTGATATATACCGCTAAAGATAAAACACAAGTTCTTGGAAGGAAAGCGAGCTCGGGAGATTCATTCTCCCTCTTCTACCCCTGCCTCCCCCCTACTCCCCCGTCAAACTCACATCCATTTCACCATTTCATCCATAATAGAAATGTTCAGAGGTATCTGGGCCATGCCTTCTAGAGAGACTCAAACTCTCATCAATTTACATTATAGCTCTCTCTTCTCCCCCTCTGTCTCTTCCGAACCCTTCTCTGTCTCCCTCCACCTCGTACAAATGCGTCTCTATCTCTCTCCAGCTCTATACACACAGTCAAAGACCACTTTCTGCAGCTCTTCTCCAGGGTATATGGTTCTTTAATGAAGACAGTAATAATGATTATGGATATTTTAAAACCGTCTGTCTGCCCCGCGCACTGATGGGAGCAGAAACTGCGGTGTCTGCATGCAAAAGGTCCTGTCAGATGATGCAGAATTTCGAACAGCTAAATCATAATCATCGGCCATTATTTCCTAACAACAGCTTAAGATGACAAATAATGTGTCAAAAGTTCAAGAATTCAATGATTTCCTTTACCCGAGAAGCTACAGCCACAGGTTTTTTTTTCTTCTTTAATATAAACGTGTCAGGCTGATGTTTGCGTCTGTGTGAAAACTGCAAGCTCGGTATTAATATATTATAAGATGACTCTGCACACGGGTGCCGCTGAAGACGATAATAGCAATTTTTTTGAAGCTAGGCCTCGAGTTCAACCTGCAAAACGGTTTTCAGACATGCTCTGAAAAGCCCCCTTTTTAGTTGCAGAAGTGATCAAAGATGAGGTCAAGATAAAAGAGCACAACACGAGTAACATTTAAAAGCTCCTGAATCATTTATCGCACGCCTATCAGACGGAGCGGCGGGCAAAAGGGGATGTAGGTGAGACGTGAAGAGGACAACAGGTCAAGTGGACGAAGGTGCGGCTCCCGCGAACAAGTATAAAAGAAAGATTGGGCCGAATTCATGTTCCATATACTCCCGACCATGTGTTTTACATTACGTGTTGTTGGTGTTTCTGGGGTTCTGATTGCTGCAGCAGAAGAGTGGAAAATGATAGCCGATCCTTCTCTGTGTGGGTTCTCTGCAGAGCAGGAAAAAGAAGAAGAAGAAAAAATCGCTTCACCGTAGCAAGTGATTTAATCCAGCATTGAGGCTTGAAATAATATTTCCCCTAAAGTGGGTAATGCAGTCTGTCAGCGGAGTGAGATAATTTTGCATTTCCAAATCTTTTAAATCATTTTATTCATACCTGAGGAATAATTATTTATTCTTTCAAGACTATAATGCTTGTTTGATAGAAAATTCATTAAAGTGCACTGGAAGAAAATTAATTATGGTGCAGCATCCACCGCGCAAAGCTCCATGTGTTTTCACCAGGTTTAAAGATTCCATGAAGGCTCGAGCGACATGTTCAAAATGGACGTTTTCCGCTGTGTGTGTGTGTGTTTGCTCATTGTGGCATACTTTAGAAAGCACCTCTCCAGCAAATGAGACCCAGCGGATTTACTTTAGACAGCTACTAGATGGCCTGCAGGTGTTGCAGCAGCTCAGTGGGCCTGTAGAGTGTGTATTCCTCCCGTAGCCCATCGGTTTGCTACTCTTTAGTGTGCGTGCCCCCCCGCCGCGCGTCTGACAGCGTGTGTACATTAATGGTGGGTTTGGGTGCAGGGAGGGGGGCTGCACTGAGGGCCCCTGTGTGTGTGATTACACTGTGTATACCATGAGATTAGTGCAGACAGCTTTATGCGCAGGGGCCGCCATAAATCTCCCCCCCTCTCCAACTCTCCAACGCCACAGAACCCAATACCGCCATCGTTTATTATTCTCTAATAGATCGGTCCTTTGCTGTCTCTCCTTGGCTTCCCGCTCACACCAGGTTGCGGTTAGCTCAAGGACAAAACCGCGTCAGAGGACGGTGGGAGGTTAAAGTTTAGAAGAGTTTCGAGTAAATCCTCCAGACTGATTTCATTTTGGTTTGTTTTGTGTTCTCCGCCAACTCCAGTGTCCGCTCCCATTTCTTTTCTTCTCCTTCTTCTTTTTTTTTTCGCCCTAGCCTTTTGTTTTTCCACATTTGTTGCAGTTGCAATCTGTCCAACTCCCTTGCTTTCTCTTTGTCCTTATGTGTTTACACTGATGCTTTATCACTTGGAATCCCACCTCTTTCTTTTGTCTCTCGCCTTGTTTTTTTCTGTTTTTTCCAGCATCCAGTCGGATTTTTTTCCCCTCTCGTGGACTCGGCGCTCACACAACATCCCCCAAACCTCACCTCTCGTAGCATATTCCTCAAGTTCACACAGACATACATTTCAAACACGCCCCATCCCTTGTCCTCCCCCTCTTCCGACTGCACCTGTGTGCCCGGCTTTGGTCTGGACGCGGCTCAGGTTGCCTCTGTGGAATCTGGGAAATGTTCGAGCTGTCCGATATGCCACCTAGAGCAGGTAGATAGACGGAGGCGGGGAGGCCGCTCAAAAGTCCTTTTTGGTTGATTTTAAACCATCTACTCTCGGTTTAAAATGTAAAAGAAACCAAGTGGCTACTGCGTTATAATAGTGGTCGGGAGTGGGACAGGGAGGAGCGGGAGAATGGGAAGCAGGAGGTGTGAGAGGTCGGAGGAGTTGGGAGGGAGGGAGGGGTCAGGGAGACTGACACTTGAGTCTTCTCAGCTCGACTAGGGAGTCGTGGCAGGGTGACGCTTGGGTTGAGAAAATGATGTTTCTGCCCTCATAAAAGAGCTGCAAAGAAGAAAAGATTGTAATGCTCACATCCCCCTCCTCCCTCCCCTCCTCTCCATCTCTTCTACTCACGGCCTTCTCCTTTCTCCTCCCCCACCCCCCTCGGTGTCACCTCTGGCCCCCTCCAACCTCCCACGCCATGTTTCAAAGTGTGGCCACATGAATGGCTCTATTGTTAATGGCCGAGAGAAAGGGGAAGGAGAGAGACTGGACGGCGAAAGAGATGAGAGCGAGCGAGAGAGGATTTAAAAAAATAGAAGCAGACACTGAGAGAGAGAGAGTCTCTGTCAGAGCGTAATGTGGCGAAGAAGAAAAGAGTAAAGGGAAAATGTAATGTTGCTCAGGGCTGCCTCTGAATGGGATGATTTATTTAGATGTGGTCACAGATGAACTCTATAAAGTTGTTTATAAGTTCACCTCACTTCACTTTTCCCTCTCCGGCTCTCCATCCTCCCCTCTTGTGCCTGCTTCCCTTTTTTCCTCTGGAAGTTTAACAGCCTTGTAGCACCTCTGAGATTCTGAGGGCTCTAAAAATTAAATGGCGCTTTCTGGCTAGACGTTTTTTTTTTTTTTTAAAGGCGGATTTAAACACATCCACCTTATATAAAAAAGAGTTTAAGTGATGTTTGAATGCAGCCCGGGACGCTGAAGGCCTCACACGGAGGGCATGGAAAGCATGCCTCTGAGATAAATACAGTATTTTTCCCCTTACCGCATGATTAGATTGGGACAAGGTCTCCCTAACTCCATCCTGTTTACACTGCACATAGACACTATCATTCACTCACAAACGCAGGGTTAACCCGGGTTAACTCGGCAAATCTGACACCCTGAGCATGGAGCCTATCAGAAAATTGAGTTGTGTTGCAGGAATGGGCTGGAATTCACCATCACTCTCCATCTTTCTGCCCTCCTTTCTATTTTCCCCCATTTGTTTTGGCCTCCTCTTCCACGTTATATTTTAGGACCTTGTTCTCATCCTCTGTGGGCTGTTTGTGGCCGTGTTTCCTTTTGTGCTTGTTCTCCGCGTCTCTTTGTTGTCGCTACATACCTTGCCTAACGCGTTCGATTTTTTATTTTTTTGTCCGCACTCCTTCCTCTCTCTCGTTCACTTCACTGATTTCTCCGTCTTTCTTCCTGCCATTCTTTTAAAGCGCCGCACCTGCCCAGTGGCATTTTACCTCTCAGAGCATTCTGTGTGTGTCTGTGTGCGTTTTCTCAGCCACTCTGCAATGCAGCTCAGCTCTGACTCAGGGTACCATCAGATAGCACTCAAAGAATGCGTCACGCAGGAAGCTAAAGGTGCTTGTTGCTGTTAAGGTGTGTTCATGTGTGTGCTAGTGTTCATGTTTAGGAAAAAAATAAACCCAAGTGTGTCTGTGTGTGTTTGGATGTGGGTGGATGTGCTTGGGCAAACCTTTTGTGTTGAGCAGAAGGGCATTTGTATGGGTTTGTGTATGTGTTGAATAGATTTTTCTGATTAGGCTGTGCTACACAAGCCTCAGGAACTAACACCATGTTTACAGTTCTCGCTCTATAAATGGCATGAGTACATGTGCTCACCAGTCTGAAGCCGACAGGAAGGTGAAATAAATGTGTGCGTGTATGCGTTGAGTGAAGCTGAGTGCCTGCCTCTCCTGTCTAAGTATTGCCTGATAACCCCGAGTGACCTGGGTAATGAGAAGTGGAACAGTGGCTTCCCAGCAGGCCTCTGGGCCCGCCTCAGCTAAAGCTCCTCCGCCGCTCAGCCTGCATTATGAAGCTTCCCTCCAGTGTACGCCCGCTAGCCAAACACACCGACAGACAGAAGAGCTTACATCTCAATTTTTAGAAAGTCTAAGGCTGTTTAGATCACATTGCTAAGAGGCAGCTGTAGCCTGCCAGCTTGCATCGTGTGATTGTGAAAGAAAAAAACATACAACCAAATAAAAGAAATCCTTAACTATTGGAAAGTATAATAATTTGCATGTACACCCATGTTTTTTTTACTCTGCGTGTCATGAATTTTATCAGAACAACTCGTTGCTCAAAACAGCCAGCAGAACTGTGTAACATGCTTTATCTTTTCTTCACTATCTTTGTTTAGCTGTGCTAACATCACAATGTTATCTGTTGGTCATACTTACTTGACAACTACAGTAAAACACTCTTAAATTACAGCTAACAGTGTTAGCATGCTAAAATGCTAACACTGTTAGCTGTAATTTAAGAGTGTTTTACTGTAGTTGTCAAGTAAGTATGACCAACAGATAACATCACAATGTTATCTGTTGGTCATACTTACTTGACAACTACAGTAAAACACTCTTAAATTACAGCTAACAGTGTTAGCATGCTAAAATGCTAACGTCAAATGGTGAAAACATTAAACATTAGCATACCGATGCAAACATTGTGTTGTGGTCTCACTTCTGGAAGCTAGTTTTAGCGTCCATTTTTAAAAGTGATTTTTTTAAATTCATTATCTCCATTGACTGTTTCTTATATCCTTATAAAAATACTGATATAAATTGTTTAATGCCCTGAAACAAGCTAACTAGCTACAAGGTGAATCATGACGATAATAAGATGTGACTGAAGTTTAATGTTGAAGGAACTACTTATCCCATAATGCATTACACATCCTAGATTGCACAGCAAGTGGCTTCTGTGTATCTAGAATTTAATCAATTTTTGTATTTTTGCATGATAATAATCATTTGTTCTTGACTGCATTCACCACTCTTGTGGTTTCTGAAGTTTGGCGCTAACTCAGTCACCTGACATTTGCAGGTTTAAGCACTTTTTTGTTAGTACTACAGACATTCACCAATCAGAGATGTTTCAGTTTGGGATTGTTTGCAGAGTAGTTTGTTGAAGCTTTTCTCTTTAGACAAAGTTTGATATCATACAGGGTTGTGGTTTCTAAAGAAGTGCATGTCAGCTTTTCTTTGTGCCAGAGCTCGTAGTAAGTCTTCTTTGCATGGTGCAGCATTATGGCTCATAATCAAAACCCTTATGGAAAACATAAATGGGATTTTTGCTTCTTCAGCAGGTAGTGTCCAATGTGGAGACCAGATAATCTTATTTTACTAAAGCTAAGAAAACTCAGATTAGCGACAGTAGTTGTTTACTTTCAGGGTTCCTGAAAAAGTATCAGGAAAGCCACCTTTACTTGTTTTGTCTCAACAGAAATTGTTAGGACATTTGAGCCTTGGTGTAGCCTCGGAAATATGTAGCTCTAACAACACTTCAACCAAATCGCGTGAGATGCGTAGACTCGAGCGTTTTTTGGAGCTTAACCCACAATTGACACTAAAAATCATTATACTTTCTCTATAGTCTTTACTGCGACTGGATTTCATTAGTATGACTTTAGCGAGCCCACAGCTGCAACAGGCAGTATTAATTTGCTGGGATACTCATTTAATCTCTACAACTGAGCTAATAAGAAACATATTGTAAGTGAAAAAAAATTCATGCTAGATAATTTTATTACCAAAAGTCAAACAGTTTTCAGTCCTACCTAATGTCATTATGGACTGGTATAATCTCTTTGTTGTCTTTTAAAGGAGGCTATGAAAGGAAAATCCTTGATAAGCAAACGATTTATGCGTTAGTGAAAAGTGTGAACAATATTTTTTTTTAATTAACAAACGAAACTGTCACTTGATGTTTATGTGAGAGCAGCAGTATGTAGCCTGTCTCCCTTTGACAGAGCAGTTATGTAACATGCTTCATTGTCTTTGTGTGCTTTGTGATCCTGTATTGTTTATTTTTAATACTCAAACGGTTGTCTGACAGCAGAACAGAGAGAATAATTAAACAGGTTTTAGTGCTGTGACTCCCCAGTGTTCGTGTGGATTTGTTGGAAACAGAAAACAGCGTTTGAGTCAGAGGTAACAGAAAATGGGCTCTTTAACATTACAGGCATTTGCTTCCTCCCACATCCACATCAAAGTGTCACGTAAGATACTCTGAGAATGCTAACAGTAGAATAAATCCAGCAACCCCCCACCCCATTTGAACTTTTACTACTATAAACACTTTCCTTCTTCCTGTCAGTGGTGACATTTATTTTAACCTGAGGTAGATGGTGCATAGTTCTGTTTTCCCACTGTTAGCCAGTCATGCTAGCATGGTGCGTTAAAGTCATCGCAGGCCTCGGGGTGAGTAACTAAGTTGATAATTCATAGTATTTGGCCTTATCAGCAAAAGATGGCCCTGTGCTGTGAGGGGGGGGATGACACAGACTTAGTCATTTGTTAATTTTATGCCCCTGTGACTGCTGCGTTTCATGTTCTCTGCTCCGCAGAGACCTCTGGAAACTGTGAAGTCACAGTGAGCCCACCAGCCTTCAAACTGCAGCAGCTCTTTTCATGTAGGCTGAATTAATTTCAATTTTCATATAAAAATCTTTCCTCAAAATCTACTCAGCGTTTACCCAGAAAAACTATTTAACTAAATTAAACACATAGCTGCACACAGAAAGCCACAAAAATGTTATGCTAGTGATAATTAACCTCACCCAGTTCTACTTTGGTGGAATTTAGTCAGCCCGCTGGATTTGAATCACATCAGGCTGAAGGTTTTCCATAGATGACAGGTGTCAACTCATCAGACGAAGCGGCACGCCGTTCATACCAAAGCAGTTGAGGGAGTGATACAGAAACGGCTAATTAGCAAACTAATTAACTGTACATACCTGAGAACTGGCTTTGGCAGCTTTGTTGATCTACAGTGAAAGTGTTCTTCCTCAGTGGACGTGCCTCAGTTCTCACTTCAAGAGCTGCGGAAAAACAAGAGAGAAAAATAAAGTCGGAGAGAAAATGTGCATTGCAGATGAAGAGGAAAACAAAAATCTCAATGTTTTGCTACAGTTTTGATAGTAACATTATGTTTGTACTGCATTTTTCCTGCGTAGTTTCACATCGCGTGCACAGAGTGTATAGTCTTCTTGTGCACATGCTCTCTCTTCCATGAATAATTAAGTAATTCAGTTCTTCAAATATTTTACTCGTACTTTGTCACATATAAATAACAGCAATGTAGCCATCTGTCTCTGCAGTGAGTTGTACATCCTGTGGATAAACCCTGTAGTCTCTGTTCTGCTCTGCAGAATCTGTGACCTTAAGGTAGTGGCGAATAAACTCTCTGCCTGCTGCAAGTTCTGGTTAAAAAGACTACCATCGCCAGCTGCAGTATTATTCAATTCAGTTTTATTTATATAGCGCCAAATCACAGCAGCAATTGCCTCAAGTTGCTTTATATTGTAAGGTAAATACCCTAAAATAATTGGGAAATAAACCCTAACAATAAAGCGACCCTCTATGAGCAAGCACTTGGTGAAATGGGAAGGAAAAACTCCCTTTTAACAGGAAGGAAGCTCCAGCAGAAGCAGGGGGTGGGTGAGCAGCCATCAGTTGGGACTGGCTGGGTGACGTGAGGAAGACAGGACAAAAACACACTGTGGAAGAGAGCCAGAGATTAATAATAACTAATGAGTTAAGTGCAGAGTGGTGTGTAAGCACACAGTGAGTGGAGAATAAACACTCAGTGCATCATGGGAATCCTCAGCAGGCTAGGCCTATGACAGCATAACTAAGGGACCGACGGAGAAAACATGAGATCAACTGTAGGCAGCCATTAATATACCTGATCAGCACATGCAAACATTTGTGACAAAGGTAGCAAGAATAATTAGCTAAAGGAACAACAGGCCCTCTCTGAGGATGCTTAAAATAGAGCCACATATAAATAATTTCATGCTACAAATGATCAAAAAAAGCAAAATTCCTGTTAAAAAGATGTGTAAGAATCAAGGACATGTTTCTTTTCTTTGTCACAGCTGTCCCATTCAAGTAACTTTGGCCAAAATAAGTATTTTTTTAAGTGAAAAAGCTTCCTTTTGAATACTTCTGATTATTTGCTTAGTCTCAAAGGCACCAGATTTTGATTAGTTACAAATATCTGTGAACTCATGGGGATTCGTTTACAAAAGAAAATGAGTGGTTTTCTAATAACCGAATCCTTTTTGGCTTCAGCGGTGGTTATTTTCCCCGCGTGAATCATCAATTTGTGGTTATATTTCCTGCGTTTTTCTCCACCACCTTATGGGGTCAGCGGGGGATTGCGTGAGCTTGTGTAGTAAAAATTTATTTGTGCAGTTGACTGCACAGCAGTTCCTCTGCAAAGGCACCTGTTCCCTGTGAAGGACACAAAAAACAGGATAGGAGAAGGAGAAACGGGAGTGCTAAAGGACCCGTCTGTTGCTCATTCAGCAGCAAGGACAGGTGGCTCCGAACTGTTTATAAAGACTTTAATTAATGATTCTCTGCCTTTCTCTCCCTCCGTTGCCTCCTTTCTGTTTTTTCATCTTCGTCTCTCCTTCCTTTAGATTCAGAGACGACAAGGGCTACGTTCTGTACCCTCAGATCGGGGACCGGCTGGACCTCATCTGCCCTCCTCTGGACACCGCCAGGTCCACGCCGGAGTACGAGTTCTACAAGCTCTACCTCGTGTCGACGCGGGAGCAGGCGGACCGCTGCGAAGTGATGGGACCCCCCAACATCGTGCTCACTTGCGACGAGCCCACCCGCGAGCGCCGCTTCACCATCAAGTTCCAGGAGTTCTCGCCCAACCTCTGGGGCCACGAGTTCAAGAGCATGCAAGACTACTACATCATCGGTGAGTGGAGGACCCTGACCAAACGCTGGGTCGATGTGTGTACGTGCGCTTACGGGCGTGTTTGTTGAGCCTTATTTGCAGTGTGCGGTTGGTGTCGGTTGGAGGGCGGGGGGTTGTTATGATTGCATGGTTGATTTCTGATTGTGCCTGAGTGTGTTTGTTTATTTCAGAGATGATAGCGCTGATTGGGCGGGTGTGTTTACAATAATTAGGTTTGAGAATTGCGTGCGATCCAGCCCACAGGCGGAGATACAGTACAGGACATGCACTGCACTAAAAAACAAGAAACACAATAAAACAAAACATTCATGACATTTGAAGGGTTTTCCCCCCCAAATGAAGTAAGATGTAGATTTTTTCACTAACTATTTAGCAGCACGGTGGTTAGCACTGTTGCCGCACAGCAAGAAGGTCCTGAGTTCAATTCCACCATCAGGCCGGGGTCTTTCTGTGTGGAGTTTGCATGTTCTCCCCGTGTTTGCGTGGGTTCCCTCTGGGTACTCCGGCTTCCTCCCACCGTCCAAAGACATGCAGCTTGTGGGGATAGGTTGATTGGATAATCCAAATTGCCACTAGGTGTGAATGTGCGAGTGAATGTGAGTGCGAATGGTTGTCTGTCCCTGTGTGTTGGCCCTGCGACAGACTGGCGACCTGTCCAGGGTGTACCCCGCCTCTCGCCCTATGACAGCTGGGATAGGCTCCAGCGCCCCCCGCGACCCTGAAAAGGATAAGCGGATGGATGGATGGATGGATATTTACTCACCTAAAGTTTCACCTCTGTGGGATTAACCACGCTTCAAATGCAATCTGTGTTTTCTTGTCTCTTCTTGTAGTGTCTCTAGATTTGCTGCATGTGTGGGATTTTGTGTTTAGCGGTTAGATTCGTATCGAGATGCTGTCAGCCGTTGCGACGGCCTCTTTGTCCCACAGTGCCGGGCTCGGGCCTGTTTATTGTTACTGCCAGCCTTAGACGGTGACCACAGATGGTGAGGCGCAGTTTGTTTTGGTTTGTTCAAAAGGCTTGTTTGGAGTTTAGCCGTGCGGATGACCCGATGAGGTCACCGAGGCGAACGAGGCCAAGTGTCTGTATCGGACGGAACGATCGGCGGGTAAAGTTTGCGTCAACTGAAACATGTGGGTTGTTTTTAAATGCGGACCTGGGGCCAACTGGAGCAATGCACACACCACATAGGGATCACACTCAAGTGCATGTACACACACACACACACACACACACACACACGCCCACGAGTTTCTAGTACAAACACAGGCGCTGTAAAAACACCTCGGGAGTGAGACAGCGAGCAGGATAGACAAAGAAAGAAAGAGCGAGAGACCCTGATTCCCATAGCTCCCCTCCCACGCACCTGCGAAGTCTATTCACTCAGGTGTGCAAATGCTCTTTTCATTTCTTTTCGTCTGCTGGTGGAAAATAAAAACCTAAAAACGACCGAACGAGGAGAGCTGGGAGGAGGAGGAGGAGGAAGCTGGGACAGAGCTAGAAAGGCAGACAGACACAGGGAGAGAGAGAGTACAGAAGAGACAAAGAGAATATAAGATTTTTCCAAGTCTGTGAAGTCCCTCGTGCCTTTTGGTGTTCCATATTTGTTCACCTGTTTCAGGTGTGCTCGTTTTTTTACTATCAGTCCACAAAAGCGGCGTGTTTGTGAAGAGAGGCGAGGCTCTGGGCACATTTCTCCTTTACCCTGCGTCGATATCAGCTCACAAGTGTCTCTCTCTGATTAGATGTGAGTGAGCGAGATAGTGTGTCGTGGTGCAGTAAGCCGTCGTGTACTGTTGTACTGTAGGGACGTGTGTATTGGCGTATGTGCGCCCAGAATCTCGCTTTGATAAGTAGGGAGGAACATGAATGCAAGCCTCACTTCCTGGTAGATGAATCAGAAATGGACTCAATATTGAGAGGACCCGAGCAGCCATGAGCCTTGAGTTTGGTATTCTGACTCGCAGCATCTTTGTTTTTGTAGCTACAAGCAACCATATTTGTATAAGAAGGCGCACGCTAATTTATTAGCTAACCTTAGAAGGCTTTAATAGGAAAAACACAATTCAAAAACTGTATGGATGTATTGCTTAGACCAGACGTTCCCAAAGTGTGGGGCCCGCCCCCTGGGGGGGGGGGGGGGGGGGGGGGGGGGGGCGCAGAGCCATTGCAGGGGAGGCGCAGCATGAAAAGGGAAAAAAAACAACGCTTGGACACTGCTAGCACGGGCGCCCACACAAACGCAAAGCAGGAGATGAAGCATAGCTGAATATGTTTCCAAACCAACTTCATTCTGAGCCAAAGACTAGAAAATATGGTGACACAAATCTTCCCTTTGGTTTCACCTGCACAAGTGCCGAGGTAGGTCTCCTTGCAGGATTGGTTTTCCCTTCGTTGGGAGCAGCGCTGGGCTGTTTAAATCACGGACAAACAGGATCCCACATTCTTGATTTGTAGTTCACAAACACTTGTTGTAATGACTAACTACTCCTGACATGTTGGAGATGTTAGCTCTTTATACAGTAAAGTTACAGCGGGATACAAATAATATCAGGCTGATCCTGCCACGATTTGTTCCCCCTGTCTAAATCACGGACAAACAGCATCCAACAGTTGTTTATGTTTTTAAACCCATTTTGCACAGAGAGGCATTTTTTGAAAAATGTATTGATAGCAATGTTGAATATTATTACACAGGAAAAAAACCAAACTACATGTAAAATAATTACACCGTGACGCCTCTGCCTTCCTTTCTATATGTAAGCGTGTAAAACCTGCAGACAGTCAGATTAACAGTATTTTATCTCTATCTGCCATTCTGCAATTCATCTCATGTAAACAATAACGTGGCGCACAGCGTGACGTGAAAAAAGGCACATACCTTTGACGTTGAGTGACGAACTCTGTATTCCTCTTCCACACATAAACGCAAAAAAGGAGTTTTAAAAAATCTCCGTTCTCGGTGATTCGAAACGCCGTGTACGTGTGGACGAAACAGCTGCGTTTTCAAAAATACCGGTGTAGGTGCGGACGTAGCGTAAAAGACTTCGTCGTTTATTTTCTTACTACCTGTAATTTATTGCAGATTACTTGTATTTGCTTAATTGTTTACTAAATGTTTGAGGTGTGAAATAAACCGCAATGGAGCAAAATATGGGTGTGTGTGGTTGGAGGATGTGTTCGTGCGTGCGTGCGTGTGCGCGTGCGAGGGGGGCGCGAACATTTTTCTTGTAAAACAAGCAAAAAAAGTTTGGGAACCACTGGCTTAGACATACATACCTGCTAATTAGTTCCAAGTAACAAACAAATACAACAGTAGAACGTCACTAATGCCACAAATGTAGATAAAGAAATCAAATGCAGTAACTAGTAGACAGATACTGATATATCCACCTGATAGTCAAAGTAGGCGTGTCCTATGTGATACATAACTTTACAAGGGGCACGCCTTTTATAATACAATTTAAACAGTCATATAAATAAATCTCCTCTTGCTGTTGTCCTGAAGGGGGGTTTATTTATAGAGACTAAAGTCAGGCTGCAAACTGTTTTATTTCTCACAGAAAGTTGGAAATTTTTAGATGAAAGTCTAAGAGATTGACTCTCTGTTGCAGAGGAACTGTAGTTTTAATTACATTTAATTTTTTTAATAGAAATGTAGACAAACCATGACCTGAAATGTGTTCCCATCTTCATGTCTTTCTATCTTGACTGTTCCCCGTCATACTTACACGACTGAACAGTTAAAGATGTCGAGCACGCCCAGTTCCCTCCACGTAAGAAGAGTCAAAGTAGAATTTAGTTGTTGCCATGAAACATTTTGCGGGGCCGCGTAGGTGTGGGGTTCACATCTTTTCCTCCGACCTTTTATTTCGCTCCCCCTCTCTTCTGTACCCCAACCTGTCAACCAGGTGTCCAGAGATAGAAACACCTTTATCTCCACTCACAGCCCAGACTGATCGATCGACAGCTCCAGCCCGATCGATGACGGCTGCAGCACAAGGTCACGCGCGCACTCTCGCTCTCATAAGCACACGCAGAGGTTTACTCCCAGATTCGTAGAGAGACTCGGATAGGTGAGGGGGAAGAGGAGCAGCCGATCGTAGAGAGCTGATAACTTATTGACGACATCGAGAGATCGCTTGTGTTTAGTGAGCAACCGGGCTTTGATCACGTGTCCTTAATGGAGAATCGCACCGAGTCTCTTACCAGAGCTTGTGTGTACTTAATGAGGTTGTGAGATAATTAATAACTGCTAATCCTGCTGCTAATTTAGTGCCACATATCTGCTGTCGTCTGTGTGCTAACCCCATAGGGAGGATATTGCACACGCTGAACACAGCGTGAACTATGGCTTGTCCCTGAATTTAGTTAAATGTATGTTTGCGGGCGTGTGTAAAGGCACCGATGTATGCAGAAGCCTCAGGGAAATCTGGTTTTAATTAACCTATAGCATAGTGTGATTTAATTTGCACACTGCAGACTGGGCACAAGCGAAAAGCATATGCGTGGTAATGCGGAGTTGCTGGCTGGTGGAACAGCAGGAGGAAACTCGGCAGTAGAGGTTAATTTAAAGTTAAACCTATTACAGATTACCTGTAACTTGCTTAAAGCCCACTGGGTGATTAGTTTCCCCTGCAGTTTGGCTCTCGAGCAAACACGCGGTAAATCAAAGCAGAAGCTCCGTGATTTGATTTTCACATTGCAGTCGTCGACAAGTGCCGTCACTGATCATCGCGCGGGAAAATAACCCTTGCGTGTCGACGAAAATCTCACAAGGAATCTGGAAAAAGGGGAAACTTTCTTTGTTTTTGCAGTGTCTAACGCGTCACAGATGCTGCTGCTTTGTAATCAAATTACTTGAATCCCATTAAATGTTATTCTTCACTTCCGTATCCTGGGGAGAGGAGCGAAGCAGCGGGGAAATTGATTTGTCATAGTTATTGATTGATGTTTGCATTCATAACATGAGGTCAGAGTTTATGTAAGCCCATTTCTCTGTCACGCTCTCCCGTCTTGTGTTTTGCCGCTCGCTTGTCTTCTCCACCGTTTTAGCTTGTCTTAACCCCTTTACAAACACACACACACACACACACACACACACACAATGACAGACATACTCAGTGCATCAACCCCAGACTGCAGATCAAGCCTTTCTCTGCTTTTAATGAATCCTTTGAAATCAGGCGCCAAAGCCTTGTGTAACGCAGACTTTATGCATGCATGCATGAGCAGACATAGAGAGTCTGCACAGTTAAAGTGCGGTCTGGATGACGTGTATCCTAATGAAAGCTTACAACTAAAAAGACACTTTAGGGAAATTATTACGAAACTTCCTTTTTTTTTCCACTTCACTCTGGCGAACCCAAGTTATGTTAATTGTGCCTCTTTTGTTTATCTGCGTTTGGACTTTTGTGTCTAAAAACAATAAATCAACGTGCTCTCCAGACCGGTCGCTGTGCCTTGCTGGATAATCCACAGACCTCACTATGAACTGCTTTTATCTGAAGCGACAGTCCCAATAATATCTGAGGACAGTGTGTATTATGGATTAGCCAGAGCTTTTTGTAATTTTGGCGAACATATCTTTAAGCACCCAGCTTCTTACAGATTAATTCAAAGTGACAAAGGTGCACGCTGTATTATCTTGGGAGTGTTTGTTTACAGATAAGCCTTATGCGATATTGAAATGCATTTGCAGAAGAAGGACGAGGACAGAAAATGATCATGGGCTGTATATCAAAGAAGGATGAGCCCGATGCTTTGACCTGTTGGTGTTTGACCTTGAGAACGTTTAAGCTTCTGGTTTAGCTCCATTTTCTGGAACCAGAAGTCACAATGAGATTGGATTATTGAGTGGATCGTCAATCCATCAGCTAATGCTAGCAAATATTATGTGACTTAGATCTCAGATCAGTGGAGGTAAAGCTCCCCCTGTCTTGGTACACCTCTCAATCGACTTTAAACCTTAACAAAATTCAAAAGGATTAATTATTTTAAAATTTGATCGATCGATCAACCAATCAACCAACCAACCAACCAACCAACCAACCAACCAACCAACCAACCAACCAATCAACCAACCAACCAATCAACCAACCAACCAACCAACCACAGTACAGTTGTTATTAGTTTTTTTGTATCAGGCTGTAAACATAGAAGTCTCTAGAGGAAGCCTTGAGTGGTCACTGGAAGAAATGCAGTTTTTGGTATTAGCTGCATTTCTAATCTGAGGTTGGCACTTGTCAAAAATGTTCACTTTCAAAACTTGTACATTGATCTCACTTAAATGTGCTTTCCTGTAATTCTTTATTGTGTTGTAATTCAATATAGCCCTGGGACCTCTCTCTGTCCTCCCACATGCATAAATTTAAAGCCAGAGGCGAGGACAGCCACAGCAAAATCAAAATTAGAGCAGAGCAGGCATCAGCCACAACAGACCAGCGTGAAAGAAGAGGCTGAAGTGGATTGCAAAGCAGCTTGCAGCACGAAAAATGACATCACCAGTATGAAATTTGCCAACTGGATGTGTTGAAAGGCATCAGATGAGCCATCAGCTGATGTGGGCTGGCATTCAGATCGCCTGATCTTCAGGCCCAGCTTGACTTTTGTGGCCGGCCTGAAGTAATGCTGTGCTTGATTTTATATCAAATATATTTTATATCACCACCCTTCTTCACAATAAAGCTGGCTAGAGCTCATTTCAAGTACCAGGCATGACTGGTGAGTGATGAAAGCGACTGGGAAAGATAGCTAACTCAGAACAAGGGAGACAAAAGAGGGATGGTGTCGGAAGAGACTTTGATAGAGTATGAATATGTTGTGCATGCTGAGGGATCAAAGCTGAAGGGACAGAGCAAATAGTAAGAAGATGTCAGACAGTTGTGGGCCGGTCCTGATGTGCGTGCCTGATGTGAATGGGGTGTCAGCTGATACACCACCAGAGCACACCACTCATCTGGAGTGCGACACTGAAACAGCTCGGTCACTTCCAATCGCTGCTGCTGCTGTCAAGGACATGGCAACACGCGCGCGCGCGCACGCACGCACGCATGTTTGAACGCACACTGACTTACAGTGAATAATCTCTTGCAGTTGATATACATATGACCTTGCATGTGAGCGAACTCTTTCTCTCTCTCACCATCTAACACACCCACCCACACGCACGCACAGACACCCACAAATGCCAGTAATCCTCCTCGGTGCCCACTCTAACATATGCACGCTCACATCACTGTACACAGGGGCATTTTCAGAAATGTATGCACTCGCACACACTTCGCCACTCCGTGCAGAGCTGTGGTCGCAAACACACACAAAAAACGCTCTCAAAATAGCTCCCGCGCACCCACCCACACCCGAAAAGACACATGAACATATGCACAAGCGCGCACAAAGTTTCCTCAGATCCGCGACGGGGAACGGGTCAGTCGCTGTGGGACTGCGGTGTTGTTGCTGCACGCCGAGACAGATGGCAGAGCGTGTATGAGTGTGCGCACATTTGTGGCAGGTACAGGTATGAAAGCATATGTGGACGTTTTGTGTGTGTGTGACTGCGCGGTTAGCAGGTGCATGTATGGATATGTAGCATTGGCATATTTTTCTATGTTTGCGCAAGAGCATGAATGACTCCCAGCGGTGTGGTTACGGAGCAGGGCCCCCAGAGCACGGTGCTTGCATTTGCACAATGGCCGAGATAAACAACCTCACCCCACTAATATGAATAATAGAAGAGCTGACTGGAGCCTGCAAACCGAGAAAAAAATGTGTGCATATTTGTGTGTGTGTGTGCGCCCGCGTGTCGTTTCTGATTTTCTTTTTTTTTGTGGGAAGTTTACTGATATGTTGGTGCATGTGTTTATTTGGTAGCTATTTAAATGTCACAGCTTCTCACTCTGCAAATTTGAGTTTCTCTCTCCCGCTCTCTGTTGTATTCCTTTTCTCTAGCCATCGGTCATGGTTTCTGCTCTCTTTTTTTTATTATTGATATATATGTTCTTTAGCATATGTCAGACTTTTAGCCTTTAATGGAAAGTTTTGGACAGGGTGGGGCAGTGTGTGTTTGTGTTTGTGTGGTCTAATTGTTGGACAGCACTGGGTAGCGCGTGCAGACAGGAACGTCAAAGTGTTCAATAATGCAGACGTACTCTCTGGTTTATTTATCAGGGTTAAGCTGAAATAAATGACACAAAATCCACATGGGGAAGGGAGGGGCGGCAGAAAAAAGGGGGGACGTGGGGCGGGGTTGGGGAGGGGGGGGGGGGGTTAAAGTGGAAGAGTGAGAGACAGACCAAGAGAGGGAAAGATGGAGAGTGACAGCGAAGCGGAGAGTGAAATAGAGAGGAGAGACAACAGAGGGGAGAGGAAGCAGAGAGAAACGCTGCACTGCAGCCTAAATGAGCTACACCTCTCTGCCACTCGACATTACTTTATGATTCCCCGTGTGCATACGTGCGTGGCTGTGCGAGTGTGCGGCACGCAAGTTTGTTTGTGACTGCAGTCGGGAGAGTGAAAGTGAAAGATTCAGGGAAAATAATGGAAGGATGGAACTCAGCTGGGTGGAAGAGGTGGGGAATCCAGGGACTCTGAGAAATCTATATCTGTTGAATATTTGATCAAGTTTAAGCCCTCTGATTTGAGCCTCCTGCCAGGCACTAAAGCAACCAAAGACACGGGGGAGAGGAGAGGAAGAGCTGCAGGAAGGAGCGAGAAACAAGATGACCACAGTGAGGGGCTTTCGGCTAGGGTAGGGGTTGTTTTTATACAGATATCCCGCTAGCATCCAAATGCAGCCCTGTATATGCCGTCTTTACTTCTGTCAATGGGCAGAAGAAGGAATAAACTTAGAGAGGACCTACCGTCATCATTTCCAGTAGTTCTGGGCGATTTTTTGGTACGGGGCTAGTACTGCCGATACAGATATTATTACCAATACTTTTATCATATACAGGCAGGTTATGCCGTGGAGAACAGTGTTCAAGACTGCAAACTCTGAACATGTTTTAATGACCACTCAATCATATTTTTACTTTCCACAGTAATTAGTTGACACAACTGAACACCCCTTTCGCCTTTTCATGTTTTTTGAAACTAGGTTTTTTTGGAGACCTGGAATGTAAACATGTGTCTCTCTAAAGGATGTGTATTCCCCGAGTTGGCGAGTGGTTGCTGGCTGTTGTTGGGTGGAATCTGCGACAAAGAGGGTGCTGTACCTTTTGTCACCCATCAGACTGCTAGTAGTTCCAGTACACTCACTATCTCACCACCATTCAGTAGTTCAACTTCAAAAGGTTTGATGCAAATGTGAAATAGAGAGAATTTGCCTTTAAACAATAGTGGTGCCTTACTGATGAAGCACATTTAAACTGTGTGCACAACAATTGTCTCTATTTTTGGTTTGCGTTGCACTCTTTCACACGAGTTTTCCATGCAGGCTATAGGCAACTCAGTAATCTAGTGACCAAAGCAGTTTTAATTAGGTTTTCAGTGCAGCGCTGTATACTGTACCAGTTTCACCTAACAACAGCAAGCAATCTCCTGCAACCACTTGCCAACCAGTCACATAGCAACCAGTGGTTACCAAGGGCCGCTGACTGGTCTCTAGGTCTGCGTGAGTTTAGTTTGAGCAATCAATTTCACAGCCTTTAGTGGCGATGTCCAGTAACCAGTTGGGCATAGTCTACTCATTTTGCCATAGTGGGCAGTGTTTGCCACGTAGTTTCCAACCAACCAACCAACCAACCAACCAACCAACCAACCAACCAACCAACCAACCTACCTACCTACCTACCTACCTACCTACCTACCTACCTACCTACCTACCTACCTACCTACCAACCAACCAACCAACCAACCAACCAACCAACCAACCAACCAACCAACCAACCAACCTACCAACCTACCTACCTACCTACCTACCTACCTACCTACCTACCTACCTACCTACCTACCTACCTACCTACCTACCTACCTACCTACCAACCAACCAACCAACCAACCAACCAACCAACCAACCAACCTACCAACCTACCTACCTACCTACCTACCTACCTACCTACCTACCTGTGTGACTGAGGTCTAAGTAGAAAACATCAAGCAATTAAAGCCCTCTGAGCTTTAATAAGAGCGCCCACCATTGGAACAATATCATGTCTTGATGATAAAACAAATTGAAAAGCATAACAGGTCTACTTTACCGAACTGCTGAGAAACTAGTCATGTATATATTGTTACATTTACGGTAACAATCAAACTTTCAACCCCAATTTGTTCTACAGTTTCTTTTTAAAAGAGTAATCTTTGCTTCAGTTCTCAGCTAAGCCGATTCAGTTTTTCTACTAAACTAGCAGAGTCATAGAAACGGTATGATGTCTGTTGGTCAAAGCCCCATTAGGCTGAAAACAGGTGACAACTGAACTGGTGTCCATCTCATCCTATTCAGGCCTTGAGCGGCGTGTTAGTGGATGTTTCCCATCTCTGATCAGCACTTACTTTATTTAGTTGTGGCTGTCAGAGCTTCAACGAGTCAAATTCCTCATGAATCTTAATGTATATGAAGCTTTATAAAAGTAAGCAAATAAAGTGAGTAAAGAGGATATCTGGTTCATTCTCAGTTAATTGCATTTTTCGACTTAAGTCCTGCAACTCGCTGGTGTGCGAAAACTCAGCTGAACTCTTCACCTATTTAATTTTTTTCCTTAGAAATTAAAAATAGGAACCTGCACACAAGCGCTCGCTGCCATTCCGACCACACAGAATAAAACCGTGTTGTACATTTTTCAACCTCAAGTGTGTTTATGCTTTCACATCTTTTGTGGCCCTCGGGGGACATGCCTCCAGTTCGCTCCGAGCCAGCCCTCGACAACTATTTTGAGGTGGACCCGAGACTGCTTTTCTAGCCTGCAACACATTTTTCACACTCTACTAAACACGTCGAATTCTTGGGGCGAACAGCCTCAGTTAAACTCTCATGTGTGAAAATAGCCTCAAATAAAGTGCAAAAGTGGAAAAACGAATAGAATAGGCCAGCAGGGGTTTGGTGCAACGGATCCAACTAATTTCCGCCCAAGAGTTTATCTGCATCTCTAAATGGATAAGAGAAAGTGGATAGAAGGAAGAATGACTCTATTAAAAATAATAGCAGTCATCTCAAGTGTTTTAAAGGATTATGCTTGATATTCCTCTGAGGTTCTCTGCATGGGTCTTTAGTGTATTCACAGAAATATCTAAACACAATTAAATACAGTGTGCAGATCCCACAAAACCACTGTAAACATGCACCATATGCTGATACCTATACCGGTGGTAAAAATAGGACAAAGACATTTCTGGTAAAGTAAAACGAGGAGACGGACCAGAATGAGCTGATGTGAAGTGACACTGGAAGAGAGCGAGGGATATTTGGGCAAGAAAAAAATAGGAGAGACATAAGAGAAAGGGGAGGGGGGAAAAAAGAAGAAAAAAAAAAGATGTGTGCTGAGTGTGAGTAAGAGAAAGTGACAGATCGCCTGGCCGATTTAGGTCAGCAATCAGAGCTGCGCTACTGTCTGCGAGATTGGCTCTGCGTGTGTGTTGTGGTATGTGTGTGACGTTGGTTCAGAGCTTATGTGTGTGTGGGCAGCGGGTGCATTTGTGGGTGTTTGTGTGGGATTGCGTGATTTTGTACGGAGGGCTGATGCTGCCGTGTGTGTAAGTTTGTGTACTGGGGTAGGGGTTGATTGCATGAGTGAATGTGAATACGTCTTTCTTGTTAAAGGTCAGACAAGAAAAATCCTTCCCTAATTGGACTGGGCCTGGTTAACGTTGTATGATTCATTTAACCTTCCTACACTGTATGTCTCAGACATACACAAATACACACACAAATACGCATACATTTCTCGTCGCGACTTGGTGAACAAAGGCATCATTGTGCTGCTACCTTCTGCTGAGGCAGAAGGATGTGTTTCCTGGCAATCAGGCACGGCGGAGGTGGTGAAGGGGGGTTTAAACAAGCACACCTCTCAGCTGACCTCTGCCATCAGTAGAACGTATTATCCCGCTAATATAGCCTTGATTTAGTGCCTAGGTTCACGCAAACATGACCTCTGATCAACATAATGAACATGTTCACACAGACAGATGTGTGGCCACATACACAAACGTGTGTGTGTGTGCATTTGCTTGCACACACGCTAATGACATTTGTGTTGAAACGTTTTACGATAACCCGTCTGTCCTCCCCTTGAATTGCTCACCGTTTTGGGAACATACAGTTATTCTTTTTCTCTGTGTGGGCTAAAAATTGCCTTGAGCAAGGGCTCGGTTAGCTTAACATAACAACTGCAAACAGTACAAAGCTGCTTGGTTGACTCTACTGAAAGCAGAAAGAAAGAACCTAATTGTTTTTTAAATTAATTTTTAAAAAAAAGTCCAATTTAAATCAATTTTGTAATTAAATGTTCAAATTCTTGCCTAGCGTTAGCATGTGCTTAGCCTAGCTTTGCATAACGGAAGGAAGTGTGGTTGTGATGACATTTTGACAATAACTATGACATTTTAAAGGCAACTGAATAACCATATGATGTCATTAATACATATTCAATAACATGTATATAAAATATCCAGCACCATAACCTTCCAGTTAACAAGTTAGCTATAAGGTAGTAGCTAAAAAGCCAGCTAGCTAGTGTATTGTGTATCCACTACTCCTAGACAAAACATGAGGGAGAGATTTTTTTTTTTTTTACTTAAAAAAATTCTTTCTGAGCCTCAATTTGTATTTTGAGTGTAATTAATTTGCTAAAAATGTACAAAACACACATCAAATAAAGTTAAAGATTTGGCTAGTAGCATTTTTTTTCTCAGCGTTTCTATATATTATACGTTTTTCATACAGTGGTTACATCAGATAATTTTTTTCACAATAATCATTAAAAACTTGTTGTGACAGACTTGACTGGAAGCTTATACATAGACCAATCAAAAAAATAAATGAAATGGAGTTAGAATTGGAATTAGACGTCAAAGGTGTTTAATGGTGTTCGTTTAAGGTAAGGTTAACGCAAAGTTGCCATGTTTGCACTTGAGCAATATATTTACTCTACACAAACTGAATTTTAGGTTAATCTCTCATCAAAGTCTCAGGAAAGAAAAACTTGTATTCATGTTTCCCAAAAATATCCAATCATTCCTTTAAAAGAACAAAAGAGCGCAGACACACTGCCGGTGCTGTTTTTGAGGAGAAGAGTTTGTCTCTGCCACGTGTGAAGCAGATTACTATGTTCTTGGAGCGTGATTGGACCCAGCAGCTGCTCAGTTGAAGAAGATGGAGAGGAAGACGTAGAGAGGGAGGAGAAAAAGTAACGGAGCGAGGGAGAGCGAGAGAGCAAATTATAGGGAAAGAGACAAGCAAGAAGAATTTGAGCACACACAAGAAGAAAGGGAGGGACTGGGAGAAGCAGAGGAAGGGTCTGCGGCGGACGGCGTGGTGAAAGAAGGGATTTTTTGTGCTCTGTGACGAGACATTTGACGAAGACTTTGTTGACACTCAGAGGAGCAAGAGGGCCCACGGCTCAAAGACACAAGGACAAACAATCAGCTGCAAATCCTTTTTAACCACCATTTAAGCAGCCCTAATTACCCCAAAAACTCCACAAAGAACATCATTATCACGCTGCGCTCGTGCGTGTGCGCGTTGTGTGCGTGCATGCATGTGTTCTCCACTTGTTTATTGAAGAGAGATTCATTAGCGGACTGGGTGTTTACTTGTTCTCGACTAATCGTCATTGTTGTGAGATACTTTGGGTGAATTTCACAAATACAACAAGCCATTTGCTGCAGATTTTTTTTTTGTTTTTGCACTCCCCCCCCCCCACCTCCCCTGGCAGAAACCCTCCACTTTTATTGGTCAGAGAATCTCTCTCTCTCTCTCGCTTGCTCCCTCTCGCCCTCAGGGTGGCTTATATTTTACTCGAGGTTCAACCAAAGCCAAAAAACAGCTTAAATTGATGCATGTTGTCCGCTCTGGAGAGCCAAGGGTTTGATAATTGTTTAGAATGCGCCGAACGTGCAAGCCAAAAAAGCCGGACCACTGGAACGGGCGGTGGACCTAATGATCCTGATGTTGTCACAGTCCGTGTAAGTCTTTGTGATGCGCCGCGAGGCCAGACAGGGCGAGGCGCAGTGGTCGCAAATCAGCAGCAGGGTTTGGCGTCTTGAATGTCACAGGCAGCAGAGCACTGAGTAAGCGATACAGTGGAGAGTTTGAGATGAAGACAACTTAGAGTAGTCCCCGTAGTTCCAGTATTAATCCTCTCTGTTCCCTCTGGGAGGGTGTGGGGGGGGGCTTATCTTCCATATTAGTACCACACATCTGCTCCTGCAGTATGTGCTGATTATATATTGATGTTGAGGGGGGTGGGGGGAGGATAATTGAATACCCTCGTCATTTCTCCACTTCAGACTATCTCAAGTAGATGGGGGGAGCTAGTTTTTTACTTCTGTGTGTGCACATATATGTGTGTGTGTGCCCATTTGTGTGCAACACCCTTTTGTCCGCCTAAAACCCCCCCGGCTCCAGCTTCAGATCCGGGCCCTAACCACGGCTCCATCCCTGCTAACCACTGGTTTAATATATGCAATTAAGAAGCTAATTAGAGTAATTAATTCAGCCAGGGCCAAGGCCCAGCCTGGCCCCTATTCACAGCTTTGGAACTGCCATAATCCTCCTCCCTCTGCACACACGCACACACACACACGCATACTAACCACACAAAGAATAACACACACTCAGACGCTGCTATGCCCTCATTATGAGCGGGGTCTTTGTTAGCTGTGTGTGTGCGGTGCCAGAGAAGTCGGAGATGAAGAAAAGGGCGTAAATAAAGACAGGAAAAGTGAGGCAGTCAGTCCGCTGTAATGAGTGAAAACAGTGAACTAATTCATTGGCACCTCCAGCCGTGCTCGGCTGCTCTCTTGGTGGCGCTGCGAGGGAAGAGGGCCCCGTTGTGACAGAATAGCGTCTTACCTCATCGTTTAGCAACAGTTCCGCTGCTGCCACCGCTTCAGGAGGTCGGCTCGCCTTATTTTTATCGGTTTAACCTTTATTTATCCGGGTTTGTCCGCCTGAAGATTAAAGCACTGCTTTTACTGCCATGACCGCGCCAAGAAAGCACCATTACATTATTACAGGTCCTGTTCAAATTATTTCAAGCCATAATTAAGAGAAAAGACCTATTTATTTTATTTTATTTTACAGTATAACAAGGCAGGCGGGGTGGTTTGTTAGTCTTCGGGGATTCATATGCACGCCATAAACCTTTGATAGCTTGCATTTGGCTTGGCTCTCGCTGTACAGAAAGAAGAGGCAAAGTAATTCCAGGTTTTGTTATTTTTGGAGTGTGATTAGGAAATGTGTGATGAATTGAAGATTAGAGGAGCGGGACAGATTTACAGCACGCTGTTATAAATGGATTACCGATAAAGTAATCGAAGAAGTTCTGGCGACGGCGCTCGGGAAGAAAAAGGTCGCTCAACCCAAAAATATGACACCGAGTGACAAATTAGTCATAGTTTATTTAGGGTCTGCGCTTTATACGAAATGCTTACACCATTCTGCGTATTTGCTGGGATTTGGGTTGCCTGTTTTTTTTTCTTTTTTAACCACTTAGCAGTCCTGTGGAACTGATATTTTTAGCTAAGTACCCCTCGTTTGAAGACATTGACGTTGAAGTGCACTCTCTTTGCTCCCTGACTGCAGAGAGTACATCCCACTTATATCAATCCTTATACCAGCTAATCAGTTCTTGTTATGTGAGGTTTTTTGTCAGTCACTTGGTGAGTGGTAAATATCTTCCATCTGTCATGTTTTGGCATACTTTGGCAGCTTAAAAAAAATTCCGGCCTTTAAAAGAGCTGCTAGCAGTCCTTGGAGGTAAGAGTAGTGGGCTTGTGATCCTGCGGGAGCTTGGTGTTCCGTGCTGTCAGTGCTGTGCGTGTGAATGGCACATTTAAAATATGAATTAGCCTTAGCCGTTTTTACACTAGAACCTGGCACTTGACCCCGTTAAAGGTTTAACTCAGGTGGGAAACTCTTTCTCTGCTCAGCCTTCTCTAGCTCTGTCATTTTGTATGTCTGTCACTCTGTCGCCAGCTCTTTTTCTGCACGAAACCCCCATTACTCTTTTAGACGCTCCCTCTCCCCGTCTTTCAGTTCTCTGCAGCAAGTCGAAAAGCTGCACGGAAAAGCGAGCAGAGCTGAGACGTGCATTTTTTTTTTGTCTCCATGAGAAAATCCAAGTTTTTTCTGTAGGTTGGATAGACTGAGCTCTTTGAAAAGTACATAAAGTAGTGTTGCACTCTATTCGAGTTGCTTTGCTTGATTCAAATTCAAGTTCAAACCGGTTATCTTGTCCGGATCTTCAGTTCAGCTGATCAGGTGGCCCAGGATTGACTGGCAGGTGGGCGGGGCTTCTCTGCTCTCACTGAGAGCACTGTCAACAGGGTTAGTTGTACATGGCCTGATCTTATCACTATGAAACTCTGGGCCATTTCAGGATGCACGAGTCACAAAATAAAAAGCAGCACAGACTCCAAAAGGGAAACAAAGTACAAGCATCTGTCCTACAAAAGAGCACTTAAGCAAGACGGCGAGTATTTACTAACAAAATAAAAGCACGATAACCAGTTTGATATCCATATCATATACTTTCAGGGATGTTTTTTTTATCCTCATAGTGAGTGGGTACAGTACAGCATTTCCCTTAAGGGCACTTTGACTGAACAATGGATCCATCCCGCGACCCTTCATTTAAAGGGTCAGCGACAGATATCGATTTATACCAAGGTCTTTAATATCCCTCTGCAACTCTGGAGCGATTTTTTAACAGTCACGTCTCCGTGAAATTGTTTTGGCATGTAGGAATGTTCCCGAGGTGGTTCTCTTACAGCTAGCAGTTGCCACACGGGTTTATTTTGCACACTTGTTTTTAATCCACCTCAACGGACCTGGCGTTGTGTACTTTATTTCTGCAGCATGAGCGCGATCTTATCGGGTTAATAAAGCTTGTTGAGCTTGAAAACTAAGGCGACAGGAAGAGGCAGACGGCTATCTTTCAGCTGTCAGATAAAATAAACCGTGCATCAAACAGGCAAGAATGCAAACAAACCTTAGGACACTGAGTACTAATGAGCACACACACACAGACACACACACGTACTGGTTTTTCCAGCCCTACATACTGCAGACAACCGTGGATGATTTCACTTAAGTAAACTAGACCTCGAGACTAGATGCGAAAACATGCATTTGAGGGGGGGTGGGGAAGGTTGTTGGTGGTGGTGTGGATGCACCATCTCACACACACACACACACAATGTTATGCATCCACCCCAGGATATGCTTGTGACGTGCAAATAAGATTAAATGCACAAATGTAAACACACTTAAACTGAGGACAGAGTGACACATGCAGAGTGCAAATACACCCACATTTCTGCAAAAAAAAAGCAGAGACAAGCACAAGCGGGAATTTGCGCACGCAAACACACACGGACGCAAACACACACACATTCGGTTTTAAAGCAAAAGACAACAACAAAAAAACCAGACAGACTGCTGTACAGCTAAACACACACTTTTTTGCAGGCTGCTTTAATCACAGAGGAGCTAAACAAACCCAACTGTCATCATGCTCTTCCTCACATTGTTACACACATATCGAAACCCACTCACACAGACACACACGCATGCACGCAAACAGTATATAATTGCCCTATGCTTTCTGCTGTCCATCATCTTCCCCTTCATATCTCACCCTTCTTTCCACTTTCTCTCTGTCCAATCCCTCCCTCGAGCGGCACACAGCCACAGATGTCAAGATGTATTATTTCTGGCTGGTCGGCTCTCATGTTTTGTATAAGTGTGTGTGTCTTAATCCTGCTTTCCTCTTTTGGAAACGGGAATATTGTCGGTGGTGGTGGTGAGGGGCGAGACGGGCTGGCGAGGACGAGGAAGGGTACCGTACTGGTAAAGATTATTTCAGAATTCCAGCAAATGCGCTAAAGTTTACATTACCAAACGAGCACGCACACACGCGCAGATGCACATCTCACTGTTCTGGTATTGCAGTCATGGTTCAAGGACATTTAAGGCAAGCACACACTGGCGCTTTGTATTGAATCCGTGTTGATCCATTAGAAGGACCTCCCTGCTCGTCAGGATTGCGTTATGGCCGATTCTTGGCTGGTGCATTTAAACACTAAAGCCGAGCCAGGTTTGAAGTGCTTCTGTGTGTGTGTGTAGACAGTGTCTACAGTGCATGACATAGCCAGCCGCTGGTTGAAAGAATGGCATGCAATGAGAAAAGGAAACTTGAGGGAGAAAAGAATGTTTTTCTTTGTCCTACAAGCTTACCTATGAGTTGAGGCATTAAAACGGAGAGTCACGGTGGCCCCTAAAATGGAAAGAAATCATAATAGTAATGCAAAAATAAATGGAATAATGTAGGGATAGTCAAACTGGGGCTTTTATGTGAAGAAAATCGAGTTGTAGCTAAGCAGCAAAGCCCATTAATCAGCAGCAGACTGGTCCTGGAGCTACGACACTGCACTGCTGAAAGCAGAGAAGTCAAAACTAAGTGAGTAAGTCAGAAAAAGCAGCCTAATGCACTGATTCTGGGGCTGCCCTTTGTGGCCTAAGGGTTAATATGCCAATCGCGATCATTATCATTCCTCGTCTCTCTCTAACCTCATTCTCTGTGCTGTTGCTATCTAATAAAGGCACAATATGCTCCCAATAATGGTTTCTAAGCATTTTTTTCTTCTTCTCTAGAAAATAAAATGCAGCAATATAGCATTTGGTTGCGTAACCCATTTACTGAGTTTAATAAACAGCTTGCTACTGGAAATAGAATGGCCAAATTGGCCCGAGTACTCGAGAGCTACTAGAAGATGCATTAAGTGGAGGAATCTGTGGACAAAACAGTTCTGAGGATGCCCTGGAGGCAAATCGGTAGCTTTAAGGGCATTTCTGTTTGCATTTGCACGCCAATAGGAAAGCTAATGTAATGTATTAAACAGTTGGGTGGTTGGCATAACAACAACTTGACTATACCAACAACAAGTTGAAGGTTACCGGGTTTAGACCTTTGAGTTTGTTATGTGTCCAACTGTTAGTGTTGAAAGCACCTATTGTATGCTATTTGGAGTTAGATAACGTACCATTACAACACACTGTTCTCTTTATATGTTGTTAGGTAGAGCAGGAGTCACTGACCTCAGCATCCTGCAGATCCTGCAGAGCAGGTGATGATAACCTCAAAGAGCCGGACTAACCTATCCTTCTGTGGCAAAGGATAGTGTCTGGAAAACAGTATAAGTCCAGATCCACCTTCTTGTAATTCAGCTTCATCATCAGTCTCCCCACTTTGCTTTGCTGTGTGGGAGGCCTGAGGGAGCAAATTGATATATTTGACTTGATGAGTAAAAATCGGGTTATATTTCCTCTGTTGCACGTAGGCTTTATAAAGCGTGGACGTTAATGTCAGTCCAGTTCTCTGTTTGGTGTTTCATTTTTAGAACTAGCTCTGGTTTGCACAGCTGTTGCCAAAGTACCTCTGCAATGTCTCAGTTAATACATTTTTATATATTTTCTAATTATTTTTTTTAAATAAGGCGGTTGCTGGTGATGCTTATGTCCCTCAAAGGTTCCTTATGTGCTGGAAGGTACCAAAGCTAACAGGAAACAGCTAATAGCAAACATGTATCTGTAGCTTTATATGAATTATTTATATGAACCCATTAACTTGTGTCTTTTCATACCTTACAGCACCGATGAGTCCTCTGCTTCTTTTAACCGTTCGTCAGTGCGATCCTTAACGTTTTTTTCATTTCTGTTATTTCTGGTCCATCACGTTATCGTCTCCCCAAAAGCACTATTGTTGTCTTTTGTGTGCTTTCTGTTGTTTTCTTTAGTTGCAGTTTGTTTGACCTCTGAGCCTACAATAGCTATACAGTGGCTAACGTGCTCACCTGGTCACATTTGTAAATTTACAGGTTGGACAGCACTGTTAATTGCTGCAATTAAATAATGCGAGCTGCACAAATCCTCCAAAAAGCAGATCACATCCACAGATCTTCAAATTAAAAGCCAAAACAATTTTAAGTGGCTCAGTTTTAATCACCGGAGAAGACAGCAGGCATTTAGCTCCAGTTTTCCTCCTTGACCAGCAACACTTCACATGAATTCCAGGGAACAGAAAAAAAAAACTCAATTATCGTTTGTCAGGGGAACACCGGCGACTGCATGTTCTGCATTTTCCATTTACTGAGATGAGATGTAACTGTTTAATTTTTCAGATCCAACTTTTAATGCTGCGAGCACAACAAAATCCTGCGCGCTGACTTTGTATCGAGATGTTGGCAGCAACCTCAGGAACGCTGTTTCCAAACTCGGGCACAGAAAACAGAAAACTACCCATGACATGGCATAAATAATACGTTTTACTTAAATATATTTTAACAGCTCCTTTAACAACTTCAAAGATGGGACAAGCTAAACTGGTGAACTCTACGCCATCATTACATGTAATTGAGCTTGCCCACCCACAAGCAAATGTTGTTTGATTTTTGTTATTGCGCTCTATCTGACACTAAATCAAGACGTGGCGTTTTTCTGGTCTGCGACGGCGCTCTATTCTCCAGCGGTGGGCCGGCCAACGAGAGACTGCACCCAAGAGTTTTAGCAGCCGAGCTTAATGATGTATAATGTAGATTAAACCTCTGCTGTGAGGCACTTTAGCTAAAGCCTAAATAAAGTTTTCCTTAATGGCAAATCCAATCGTTTCAAAGGTCTTTCCTATAGGTTCAGTCACGCTTCGGCAGTGGGCCGGACTTGAACAGTTTATCAGCGTAGGGAGAGATGGGAATAATTAGTGCTGTGTGTTTGTGTGCGTGAGTGTGTGTGGTTTCGGTAGATTTTAGAGAGATGAGAGAATCTTATAGGTGTGCGTGTTTATTAGATGGTGGACTTCAAAGTCGCACTCGGGCTCATTAAAATGTTTGATTGCGTTGGTGTTTATGTGCATGTTCTTCCTCGAGCGCATCATTTATCACACACACACACACACACACACACACACACACACACACACACACACACACACACACACACACACACACACACACACAAACAAACAAACAAACAAACAAACAGTGTTGTGTTCCAGTGGCTGGCGGCTTTTGTCCTTTCCGAGCTCTCGCGGAGTTCATTAAAAGCCTTAATTAGACTGACAGTTATGTGTAATTACAGTCTTTAAGATGTACAGCTCCTCTGCAGGCCCACTCTGTCACTGCCTCCTTTCAAAAGTCATTGTTTGAAGGGAGAAACTCTGAGAAAGTGTTGGTGCGTGTTTCCGAACCCTAACCTCTGAGTTCTTAGGCTCCCAGCGACATTTCTGAGGCCCCTCCCAGCCTCCTCCCCATCCCACAGATTCGGTCGTTTTCCTCTCCTTTCTCGCTCACATTTTCGCCCTCACTCCTTTCTCCTCTTCGTTCACACCCTTCTGCTTCCCTTCTTCTTAATTTAGAAACCCCTCCCTTCCCTCCGCCGCCATCTTCCCACTTGCTCGCACTTTCTTTCTCTCCTGCTACATGTCACAGATCGCTGTCACATTCCTCCCTTCAGACCGTTGACCCACTTCCCTCTTTTCAGCATCATGTCTTAGCTTCGTGTCTTACCAGACGTTTGTCCTTCACTCGAACAACTTCGCTTCCTATCTGCCCCCTCCCAAAAAAATCTATTTTATCAAAAGTCTCATAACCTACATAACGAGCCCAAAAGCAAAGACAAAAAAAAAAAAAAATAGGCCTGGGATTATTTGACTGTCTGTTCCTCAGAATTTCTAAATGATCTTGGCTGGTAGTGTTTCATCATTGTGATTTTTTTTTTAAGGTTTTTTTCTATATTTTTCTATGATTGATGTTATTAAAAGTGAACATCAGCTATTGAGTTGGATAGAAAGGAAGCAGTTCAAAGTGCTGTTTCAAATGACTGTCACAGCCACAAGATTTCAAGGGAAAACCTGAAAAGAAATAGAAAATACATGCAGTAGTCTCATAAAAACTTGGCCCAAATATACTCCGAAATAGTCATATATATGACTTTAATAATCATGAGGATGAAGCTCTGCTTGCAGCACTCTCAGACGTGTCTACGAGTGCAGTCAGCACCAGCTACAAAGTTGAGTCAAAGTCACTTACAATAAGGAAATCTGACTGCTGAGTGTCCCAGAGGGAAGTTTTGGCTTCAGATTCTTACACTGTTTCAAGAGTTGTTGTTTTTTTTATTGTCGTAGGCTTTGCACCCCGTGGCTGAGCAGAAGCCACGCGGCGAGGGTCGCCTCCTTCGCGTATTTGTGGCAAGGCGCCAAACGCTGTAATCCTCCAATGACAAACAATGTCACAGCTAGGTTCTGCCTGAGAGGATGCTCTCTACAAAGGAGGGGACGGCAGGGAGGCTGCAAACACAGAGAGGCGGTAATTGAAAGGAGAGGGGAAACGTTACGAGGGGGGTGCGGTCGGTTTCTGAAAATATGACGAAAATACGACAAAGTGACAGGAGACGTGGAAGGGACGAGTTAGCTGCAGTTGTATCTTGTTTTCCTCTTCGCTGCACAGAATCCATGCTTAAATTGAGCCAGTAAATCAGACTAATGTGAGACTGCGGGCTTTTATGTGGCGATTGTGTTCTTACGCAGGTGTGCGAATGTGCAATCTCCTGCATTTATGTGTGTGAGCGCGTGGGGGTCTGAGGGTGGAGAGCGAAGGGGGAGGGCTAAGAGGGTGACTTGGTGTACCCGAAAAAAGATAACACGATGAATGATGGAGGCGTTAATCTAAGGAGGGGAAGAGGGACGCGTCGCTCCGCTCCAACACAATCTCGCTGCCTGTGTTGTGTCTTACTGCTTCTTAGTGCTGCTTGATAATGATTGTTTTTGTCGGTAAATAGAAGAAACTTCATCCATTTATTTACTCTTTTAAAAACTCTTTCTGCTCTGGTTTGCCTTGAACTTTAAATACAGTTCAAATGAAAATGAAGTGTTAAATAGAGAAAAAGAGTCAGAGGTGTTGCCAAGAAGGGATTAAGACCCAGAGACACCTGGGGAGAGCGATGGACACCTGCAGCCAGTGGCTAAACTGACACATGAGTTTTGTGCAGGTGGAAATGGACCAGGTGACCCTCAGAGGCTTTTAGATACAGCCTCACCTTAGAGTGGTCTGATGTGACTTTTACTTCCTCCTGCTTCCACATTTTGGCTCGAGTTCAGCTAAGATGCGAGTTAAATTTGGGTTTTACAAAGAAGCGTAAAGCATTGATTTATAACACAAGAACTGATTACCTCGTTTCCATGGCTTCAATTAATCGCCCAGCCCTACTCTCTGCAACAGGTGCATGTGAGCGTAACCACCCTGACGCGCCGCTTCGTCCTGTTCGAGTCCCATAGAAAAAGCAAAAATTACAGAAAGAGAAGAGTGCTAACATTTTCAGTGTGTCTCGTTTTTAGTGCATTGCAAAGAAGTTGAAACAAAGAGGTCTGCTCAGCAATGAGATGAGGAGATTTGTTTTAATCAGAGCCTTTGTTGATCATCAGATCTTGCAGATTTGCTTGTGCGCAAACTGCTTGCGCCCACGACCTCTGTGATGTAAATGTCAGGAGACGGCGAGTGTCTCACCGCACGCCGAAGCTCGGCTTGTTTGCTTCGCAAATTGGCCGTCTTATTTTGTGTTCAGAAGCCTCTGTATCATTACGCTGTGAGGACGTCTTTATCCTCAGACAGGATACTTGAATGAAGACTTGCTCGACTCCAAAGGAGAACAGAAAAGGACGCAGGAAGAAGGGAAAGAGGGAAAAATCGAGGTGGGCGGATCAATCCAAGTATCTATAGTATCGATACGATGCTGGTACTGATATCGGATTAATAGTAGTGTGAAAGGATAGGATAGGAATACTCTAGCTATGTCCAAATTCAGGGTTAGCATGCTTCGAAGGACCCAACCTACCTGGTCCACGTAGGGCGGGTCCTGTGAAGGCCGGGTAGGCCAGAAGTGAGCGGCTGCGAAATTGGACGGTCTAGCCTTCAGATTTGCGTCACCGCTGTCTCGTTGGAGTTTAATAAACTCAGCCGTCTGCTCCTTGCTCGCTAAAATACAACAGGCCACCATCTCAAACTTCTTTTTAATCAGTTTTCTGTTTGACGTTTATTCAGCTGTGTGAAAACTATGACTTTAATCGCAGCCCAACCGATTTACTCAGGAACAAATAAAACACTGAAAACCCCCCAAAATATAACATTTTAAGTTATCTAAGTGACTTATGTATCATGTTTAACCCTTTAAGACCTACCATAGAACCAAGTCCGACAGAGCTTATATTATATTTTTACATGCTGTGGAGCCATTTTTGGGAGCATTTCAAGTTGCTATACATCAATACAACCATTACAGCCTAAATTTTAATAATATGTATGCATTAAGTGCATAGTAATTACATAAATTGCAAAAAAGTGCAATAAACTACAAAAAAATTGAAAATTGTTTTTGTTTTTTTAACATATATTTCTAGTTCGAGAAATTTAAGAGGCTTATCCCTCAAAACTGTAAAAAAGTTGCACAAACTAGTTTCCCACCACAGGAAATTTATTTTGAGTGTCTTCATAGTTTCATTTTTGAAATACACCAATTTTTATATACTGCAGGAAAAACGAAAATAAATATTATAATGCAAATTTGCAAAAAAGCAGCATATGCATCAAAATAAACTATTTCCAGCAGTGCAATATGAGTCCTAAGCATCCCAGAAACGATACAGAAAGTCATAAAGTCAAAGATAACTTTTAAAAACACCACTATAAGCTCATTGAGGCCCGGATGGTAAAAAACTACATTTCCGCGAAAATGTCGTCACTTCCAGTTTCGGGCAGGTCATGGCGGACATGCGATAGTTCGTGCTGACGTCTAATCCAAGTAGGAAGTGTTATGAACAGCTGATCGGATCGGCAAAGCGTGTTTCTGGAATATTATGTTTTTGTTGCTGCAAGCGCTTTTTATGCAGTTTTTGCAAAGCTATATGTGGAAGGAAACTGTGACCGAGGACAAGCTGATGGCATAAGATGTAAGTACAACTCCTCAGGTTTCATATGCAAAAAAAATTATTGCGCTAGCTCACGTGGTTGCAGTGCTACCGGGATTTAAAAGTAGTTGCGCAAAACAAAGCGTGCCCGCTCCAACCGGTTTTAAAGGGTTAACCTGAGTAGCCAAAAACCGTGGGGGGTTTGAAAATGACGTGCCCGGAGTTTGCTGTTCTCGCTGGCTCTAGTGAGCTTCGACCTTCCAGTCAGCTATCAAGCTGATGGGTAACAGACGTCTCCACAAACATCGGAGCACTTTTGCAAATATGTGATGTCTTAATAAATTGAGCAGATATTTGAAGTTTACACAGCTACATTCTCACCTGAAAATATGTTAGAAGTTTATTTTGTGACCCAGAAAGAATAATAAGACTAATATTGAAACTAAGTAGCTGCTGCCATTGTTGGAAACTGGAATTGGCTGAGCCGCGGGATAGGTTGGGCCATGAAGGATACACCCAACCCATCCTTCAAATCTGGGGGAAAGGAGGATGTATTTGTTGCCACATTTGGAGGAGTCTTCACAACTTTGTTGCGTCGCTGTGATGTAATTGCCTACAAGTGTGGCCTCCGAAGGATGTGGCTCCTGTTTCTATAGACTAAATTCAGTATATAACCCACTGAATTGTGTTAAATTAATTATTTTTGAAAACGATACCTCAAACATGCTCTATGAAAAGTGTCTGAACATTTTTGTGTTGACTGTCACGTCTATTTATTTATAGCCTACAGCACATTTAAATAACAGAAGCGGACCCACAGTGCATTAGAGACAGCTGAAACGTGTGTTTATCTATTTATGTGGAAAGTAAAAATCTCAGTGATTAGAGGTCATCAAAATGTGTTCAAAACTTCTTAAACCACGACACGCTGCTCTCCCCTACATAAGCCGCCTTTATGAGGTAAAAGTATCACTTCTTGATATCGGCAGTATTGGCGCTGTATTTACTTGGTATCCGATTGATACCAAAATTTGCAGTATCGCACAGCACCAGGAGAAGGAAGGAGTGAGTGATGGACTTCACTTGTTTAACCCAGATCCAAGCAGCCGCAAAGGAGGAGTGGACAACCGGAGGTGTTTCGTTTTTATTCTGGGAGCGACTTGGGAATAAGAGAGGCTGGGAAAAAAAAAAAAACACGAGCAAAGAGCAGAAGAGACAGTGAGAAGAAACGACAAGGCTGGCGCTGACCCATTTCTCCAGGCCTCCAATCTTGTGGCTGATATAATAGAAAAACGGCTACCCACACGCACACGAGAACCTTAAAGACGGACACACGGCGCCAGACGCACCAGCAGACAAGGACACGCTGAGGCAGACATATACACCCACACCGGTGTCCGGCTAGATTCCCCCACGATAGCTCCGAGTGTTGCTTCTTTTTTTATTTTTATTTTTTTCTGTGTGACTGCAGCAAATCCAGCATCACCTCAGTCGGCACTGGTAAATATCACATTCAGACTTTCAAACGTGACCGTGAACCCGCCGGCCCGCTCTGCCAGCTCAGCCTCTTCTCTTCTGGCCCGGCAGCGGCGGAGCGCGTTACATACTGAGCCGCATCTTTAAAAAAGGGGTCTCTGCTTGCCTTTTAAAGAGCTTTCAAAAAAAAAATCAGTGCTGTAGAAGTCACTCAGGGATTCACTGATAAGTATTCATTAAGTATTGATAAGTAGTCATTGAAGTATTCATTCAATATGCATGGAGGTCCACTCAGAGGTGCACTTGACTGGGATTGCAGGGATGGCAGTTTCTAGCAGCTTGGTGGAAGTTTAGCAGATAGATTGTCACACATACAGAGAGCCACACAGGATGCCCTCGCTGCCCTGGGACGGGAACATTGACCCAGTTGTAAGGAACATTGGTCGTGACTGTCCTACATGGCTAGCACTTTACTGACGCTACACAAGGCTCATCCAACTCTTTCAGCCTCTCTGTTTTTAATGGCCCTGCTCTCTCTCTTCTTTTTGCTTTAGCTTCCTCTCCCTCCCTCTCTGGCTTTGTCCCCTGCCTGTCTTTCCTTTGGTCCATTATGCACGTCTATGCTCTGGCGGTCACATTTATTTGGCGCTGATTATTTTCTGAACTGGGCAGACAGACTTATTACGTTTGCTCGGCCACGATTTGTTTCCTGTCATTTAATTAACGTGAGAAAGAATTGGAAGAAATCAACTTCTGCGTTTATGCCCGCTGATGACCTTATTTATGCCCGCGCCTCTCCTCACACCCTTATATATCTCTCTAAGCGGCTTTGAGAAGCCGCGTATTGATTGTTTTGCGACGCACGCTGACGTCGGTAAACACGTCTGACCTTTGCACACACGACGCGCGTTACACACACATACCCAACTGGATTATCAGTATGGCTCAGGCCGTACTGTCTAACAAATTCTGATGTGCATTTAGTCAAAGGCGAGCTACAGTGTGACAGCAAACAGCGGTATTTTCAGGCCTCCGACTTTGCTTTCCCCCCCCCCCCCCCCCCCCCCCCCCCCCCCCGAGTCCCTCAGAAGTAAGACATAAAAATGGCAGCGGGTCTGTCACAAGTAATCAGCCTTTCCCTGTCAGTGCCGCGCGTGCATGCGCGTGTTTGTCAGATGTAGCGATCAGGTGCTCTCCTCACTTTTAGTCCTCCATTTTTGGAACTCTGACGGGCAGTAGGAGGGAGACTTTTGAGGATGGACGCCGCTGTGCCGTGGCCCAGTTTGTTGCTTGTGTGTATGTGTGTGTGTGTGTGTGTGTTTTGGTGCTGGAGGTTAATACGATGTGATTCTAAGTCGCCCACCCTCTGAGCGCACAGGACATTGAAAGGCACAGACGCAGAGGGAGAGAGGGGTAGAGGAGAGAGAGGGCGAATACCAAGGTGGGTATGTGATTGTAATAGAACGGGAAGGATGGGAAGAGAATAACCGCTGAGAATTAAAATGTCACACAGCACAGAGGAGAGATCAACCGCACGCAAGGGAAGACACTGAGATCATATTCCCTTGGTGGATTGCATGTGTGTGCATGAGCGGATACCTGCATGTGCGTTCCCATGAATTCTTAAGAATAAGGGAGTCGGGTGTCGTTGCAGACTTATTATGTGAAAAGTGGAGCTGCATAGGAATTTAAACAAAATCTTGTGATAGTAGTAGTAAAGTATTTTTACTGTTTAATAACATGAAAGACTGTTTAGTTAGTAACTGTATATTTTATATAGTTATACATATTATTTTTAGTAAGCAAAAGTTATAGTAAGTAGCTTGATAGTTTACATATTGTACATTCAGATGTATTTAAAGTACCTAAGGTAAATTTGTAACTACACTTCAGAATCATATGATATTAGTGGATTATAATGATCGAATTATTGATCTGTGTATCTCTTTAATGTTGCAACTGTTGATGAATTTAATTAGTTGTATGTTGCTCAGTAGCTTGAGCTATAATAAAACAATTAATCTGTAAAATGATAATTAAATAATTCTGTAAAATAAGTACTGTGGAGTAACAAATGCAGTAATTGCATTCACAATATAGAGAACCAAAATCAGAAAGCAGCACAGTAGTAAAAGTACTTGAGTAAATGTATTCTTCCTACTAGTCACACTTGTGCTGTCATCCAAAGTTTTTGGGGATTGTGATTTTAACAGTACACCAAGGGGGGGGAATCATATTTTAGGAGGGGGGCTAGTGCCACCCCATGCCACCCTTCTGGACACGCCCCTGGATCCCTGTGTTCTGAGGCATGTGTGTGAAACTGAGTTTGGTTTGAATCCCTTTTTTGAGATCATAAGCCCCTCCCACCTGCTGTTGTTTACAAGAGCAGAACAACAGAAGACATTTGACTTAAGAGGAGGGTGGCCATAACTCAGACGATGACCCGGGGGCCTGCAGCCAGGCCCAGTATGATAAGTAAGGATTATTGTGAGCTATGAATCATGCAGAGCTACTCTAGTGGCGTTCAGGAATAAAAAAAATATGGAGCTGAAAATGAGCAAATTATGTAGGTCCACTTTAAATTTTTCATGCACTGGTAAAGTGATTTGATTTATCTTATCCAATATGGCATGGGTCATGTAAGGTCTTCTCTAATAGGAGTAGAAGATTTACTTTTTAGTCATAATAGTACTTTCCACTTCAGCTAGCATCATGCATCAGATGGGAACATTGCTCATGACAGAATACAGAGTTTCAGAGCCAAGATTTTTTTTTTGCAATCCAAGTTTTTATCAGCAAAAATCTCTTCCTTTTCTCAAAATACCTCATGTGACACAGACATATACTTATCCCGTCTCCACACCACTCACATACCATCATGTCACTGTGCGACTGAGGCGCCCAACATGCAGACGTCTTTGTGTTTGTAGCTGATCCCATTTGTGGATCAAGCGCTACACCGCAACACAACAACGGCGCCTTTGTGTGCAACAATAAGAACAAGAAAGCTTGCACCTTTTGCAGGGAAACAAGTTTGGAAAAACCTTGCGCCATATTGGCAGTAATGGCGTGTTTTGTGTTTGGAGGTGGAACGCGAGTGAAAGTAATACGGGCCCTGCGTGTTTTTTTAAGGGGGAGCTAAAATAATGACTGTTCTGTTTCAGTACGCAAATGAATGCTTTTGCCACCGCAGCGGGGTAATGGTTTGCGATGGCTTTGTTAATGTGTCATAGCCAGGTTGTAAAAGTGCCATTGGAGATTTACGAAGGAGTTTTTAGTTACAGGAAATTTTCACGGCGAGATCCAAGATATTTTTTCTTTTGGGGGTGACGATGACTTGACTCCTTAGCGCCACAACATGGCATGTTCTCCATCATTTAGCTGAGACACATGAAGCTCACAGAGTATTTAGAGGTGCACAAGTACAAATTTAAACGGGAAGCTATCAGTAAATCCCACCCCCGAGACCTTTCTGCACCCACACACACTTCCCAGTCCACCCGAGTGACAAACTTAGTTTCATGGCTCTTTGCAGAGAGCGTGGTCCAAAAGCTAAATAAGTGGAACTAAAAGGAGGATTTTAAAGCCAAAGCTGCTGTGAAGCAACACATTGGTTTTAAGTTGATTTGCACAGATGGCGACACTTTGTGCACGCAAACGCGCACGGATACGTTTACACACTCGTGCCACTCCAGCCTCAGCGCGCGCGCGTGTGCCCGGGGCAGAGAAACTCCCACTCTGGTTTGTGTCTTTCATGTTGCATTTGCGATGACTGTCAACGTGACACACACATGACGCTGCAAACACACCAGAAGCTAACGGGGGGACAAGCTGCTTTGCCCGTGGAGTGTGAGGCAACGCGGGACCAGTGAGCTTTGTTCCTCGTGGCTCTTGTTTTCTTGCTTATTTATTCCGTTTGTTGTGTAATCTGCTCTTTGGCCCGGCACCACATTCCCAGTTTTGCTCCCTTTAATCTGCTGTCAGTGGCAAGCATGTAGCCACTTCATGCTCAGAGCACATGTGGAATTTGAGAGTGTGGCGCACTAGCTCGGTTAGACTGTTGCAATAGCTTTGCCACATATATAATATTATTAATACAAAACAGTTGCACATAAAGGACGTCACTTCAATCTATTCAGTCATAAGAAAAAAAACCCAGAGTAATTTTATAACTTCAAGTGATGCGAGCGGTTTTCAACTGAAGGCTTACGGGAAAAACCCAACCCTGTTGACTCCGTCTTCCTCTGTGTCCTCGTTCTCACATTCTCAAATGAAACCACAGAAGTCGATCGGCGTAGATAGAGATGGTTTCACCCAGGGATGTTTTACATGATTATTTTTTTATTTTATTTGATGGAAATTTATGTAAAAGTAATTCTTGCTATATAAAACCGCCGTCACTCGGTTGAGAGAGAAGAGCAGCCGATGAAAATGCTGCTTTGCTCATCTCTGTCATTTTAGGTGGATCACAGCTTCAAGCTTCCAGGCAGTAGGGAACGCTCTGCAGCTTTTCTTTATCTTTATTGTAAGAGAGAAAGCAGACACTACTCTGGACTGAAAAGGACTTGCCAACAAAAATATTTATTTTATTTTCCATCACTCCCCTCGCACTCCCCATGGGTGTTTGAGCTGCAGAGTCATTAAACTGCATCTGTTCTCTCTTGTACTTAGTGTTTCACCCTGTGTCTCGTTCATGTTCGTTTTCATAGGTTCTGCAAGAAGAGTCTTCCTTTTAAAAGGAACTTCTTCCTCCCCACCATCGGCAAGTGCTTGCTTCGAAATATAAAGCACTTTGTGACAGCTGTTGTTGTGAAAGGCGATTAAGGCTACGTCCACACGTACACGGGTATTTTTGAAAACTGAGATTTTCTGTTTTCGTTTTAAAAAATAATCCCGTCCACACGTAAAGGCAGAAATGAAGGAAAACGCTGCTAGGAACATGCCAAAGCAGCAGGTGGCGATATATTCCTAACCTGTAGAAATGTTGGCCAATCAGAAGTCTAGAAGCTCGGTGGGAAAAAGTAAACAAAGCTGGGGCATAGAAGCAGAACCGAGTCGTATGTGTGGAGGGACAGTAACTGTGTGTGTATATGTAAGCATTTAAACACTGCAGAGAGTAAATTAACAGTAACAGCATTGTAGAAATTCATTTCACCGAAACAATAACGTGGCGCACAGTGTGACGTCAAAAAATGCGCACACCTTTGACGCTGCGTTTTCTCCGTTTTTCTCGTCCACACGTAAATGCAAAAACGGAGCTTTCGAAAATATCCACCCTGGCCGGAGTTTTAAAAAATCTCAGTTTTCAGTGACCGAAAACGCCGTTTACTAGTGATGGGATTTCCGGCTCTTTTTAGAGATCCGGCTCTTTCGGCTCGGCTCAATAAAAAGATCCGGCTCTTTCGGCTCCGAACCGGCTCTTCAGGTTGTTTTGTTGCTTTAATTATTTAATCATTAACAATAATATAAAATTATGCAGAAAAGGAATTACTAATGTAAAAAAAGTGGTTTTATTTATATATGTTTATATATGGCCCCTAGAGACAAAGCACGTACAAACTCCAAAACACATTTCTAGCGTTAACTGAACTTCCAAAACAGAGCTACCCAGATCACTTAAATTATACAATTGAAAGCAGGTGTGTATGGTTTGTGTATTTATAGACAAGCACTCATATTTATTCAAATAATTAAAAAAAAAAAGTTCATTTACCTGTTACTACCACACACCAAATACGGTTGTTGGTACCTCTTGGCTTGTGTAGCCACTAGGTAACAAAAGCTCAACACTGCGCCCAGCATCCTGGAGCACTAATGTTGTCTTTTGTACGTGATTCTGAGTTTGTACATGATTTTGAGTTTGTACGTGCTTTGTCTCTAAGGTCCACCATAAATATACTTTATTTATTCACTCCACATAAAATGTAATAAATAAATCATATAATACAAAAAACAACTATTTACATTTTAAACTTTTAACTATTTAAATTTTCAGCTTTTTCCTTTTACAAATTTAAAGTGAAACAACACAAAACACTGCAAACCACAACACAATTAAATATAAATTAAAATATTAAAACAAAAAGAAGATGCACATTCTCTGTCATATGGGCCTGCATGATTTCTGAATCCTTTATCATCTGCAACTGAAAATAGTGGATGATTACTATAGAGATTGAAAATGTGACGTCATTCAAGGGTAAAACCGCAAAGAATTCTGGGAACTCGTGGCAAGAGGTAGTAGCGCACGCAGGCTTTCAATTGAAATCAGTTACACAGCGATAAAAAGAAACACAAAAAACTGTCAAGAAGCGGTTGTATTATTAACTGCAATAGCCGGTCGCATGACAGCCATGAAGCCGACGGGTAAAGAGATCGTTTTTTTTTATCGATTACGTCGTTGAAGAGAAATTATTCAAGCCATGTTTCTGAAGTAAGAGGCGACAGGTGGTCTGGATTACAGCCATTCAAAGACCAAATATAACGTCCCAGAACATCCAGCTCACAGGTTAGTCTGCTCCAAGCATTTCCACAAAGGTCAGTGTTTTGTAGTAGTTAATACGTCATTTTTCTTAACATAATTGGTGATATAGGTTACAAGCAAGTCTGGCGCTGAACAGAAATTGTGGCGCTATGCTATCACTAATTGCCCAGTACGATTACAGCGTACAATATTATTGTCACTGCTATATTTCTGTATTCTATAACTTTTTTGGGGGGCAAAGAAAAAGCAAGAAGGTATTGGAACCGGAGAATGAACGTTTTGCGGTGCTGCAAATGCTTGCATTTGATGCGGTACTTGGATTGTTTTGCCACGAGTTACCGGCATGCAATGCGCGAAAGTCACGTGGTCTGTCAATCTCTATACCTTTCTAATGTGACGTTGTTGTCCCTCACTCTCTTTCTCTCTGGCTCTGTTCCTGTGCTACTGCGAGTGTAACTAATGCCCCTCCCCCCTCTGCCCAGCGCAAAGTACAGGCCGCACATGCGGAGTTTAGCGGGAAAAAGGGCGAGAAAGAGGGTGAGAGAAAGAAAAAAAAACAAAACCTCACAGCTCCCAATAAGGAGCCGGCTCGCGTCGTTCACTTCAAAGAGCCGGCTCTAAGAGCCATTTCGTTCGCGAACGACCCATCACTACCGTTTACGTGTGGACGAAAGGTGCAAACGCATAGAAAAATCTGCGTTTTCAAAAATACCCGGGTACGTGTGGACATAGCCTAAGATTGTACAATTAAACTACTCTGAATCTAAAAATGATCTAAGAATGATCTTTTATTTGACTAAATTAGGGACTTTCGTGGCCTTAAAGTAGCACTGCATATTGCACATAGAGGTAGAACACATAAAATCCTCCTAAAATGTTAAGGTGTTGGAGCGCCATCAGAGCCACTGGATCCCTTCACTGTAGAGGTCAGGGGTTTTTTCTCTCCTTTAATTTCCCAACCGTCAGTATGTCCTAGAGCAAAATCTAATTTCAACCAGAAATATGTGGAATCAGGCAACAAAACAGCACTTCTCATGACTTTTGAATAGGCTGAAATGTGAGACGAGTCCCGAACTAGACCGATGAACGTGATGGAAATAAACATCAGCATGCACACATTCACATCGCTTGTGCAGAAGCAAGTGTTTTGCTGCAGAAGGCGAGCTGCCACTCAGCATGTGTGGAATATATAACCAGGACTGCAAAATGCACAAGGAGCGGGGGAGGGCAAACGCTGACATCTAATGTCTGTATTAATTCAAATAACGTAGCTTTCCATCGTCGACCGCTGCAAGTACCGGCCGGCGCGGAGGCCGAGTGTGATGCAGACCCGGCGTTTAAGCCCCTGAATGAATGAACAATCTGAGATATGCTTTGAGTGGAATGTCACTGTCCACTTTTCCATAACAGCAGGCAAGCTTGAGGAGCGATAATGGAGGCAGAGAAATGGCTTGGCCCTACACTGACCTTGGTAATAACAACAGAGACACTGGAAAAAGACTCTCATCTACTCTGTGATCTCCTCTATGGGCTACATACACACTCCTCCCCACCTCCCACCCTCCCGCGTGGCCGCCTGCCTCCTTGTGTGCAGGGCTACGGTGCTGTGCGGTCTGATCGAGGTTAACTGCGGTATTATTTCATTAATTAAGTTTTTCCACTCCTTCCGCCTGTCCTGCTCGTCTTCCTGTCAAACGAGGGTGGTGGAGCGACGCCCTTCCTCCATTCCATCCTCCGGCGCTTCACATCCCCCCATCACTGCTGATCATTGTCTCAATTACTCATCCCTCCTCTCACTCCCCTTTCTCCTGCTTTCTCCTCTTATCTAATCCTAAATTGTGCCGTACACTCTTCCCCAGTCTCCCTTTTTCTTTTTCTCTTCTCCAGATCCTCCCAAAGTGAGGTGGGAAAGATTTGTAGTCTAACATCTCCCCATCTCTCCCGCTCTCATCTGTGTCTCTCATCAGGATTTCACAGATGTTCTGTGATTATTTCTGCCTTGATTTGGTGATACTTTCCTGCCATCGAGGCATTTGGAGCATTTTTAGTGTAGCAACCAAGATTCGGAGGGAACTATTTTCGAACCGAGGCCAAAGCGGCTGTGATCCTTCTGCACACTTTGTTCCTGTGAAATGGAGATTTGCAAAAATGGTGCCACCTGTAACATGTCTAATGGATTTAAAAGGATTTGCCATGATACAGTTCACGGTTTTAAACAAAATTGCCTTTGTGATATTTGTGACCTGTTGATTAGGAGGTTTAAAAAAAAATAGCCTGCATTTGCAAAATCACATTTGTGGAAGCTCTCCTGGTTCAATTTGGCTTTCCGGCTCTCAGTCTCTGTCTCTCTTTGTTTCTCCCTCTTCTTTGTATCCATTACTGTTCCACTTTTCCATAATGGAGACATTAGAGTCTTTTACCTCTCCGCTATCTATCATGTCATTTAAACTCTTTCCTTACTTTCTGTTTTTAACTTTTTCCCTTTCCTCTTCCCTCTTTCCTCAAATCTTGCCTCCTCCCTCTGTCCACCGCGCTCGGGGTCATCTCTGTCGTCACACAGCGTCTCTTGTCCCCATCATATCACCAACAGCTTGTCACAGGCAATCAGTCTGCCTGCCTCAACTCCCCGCACGAGCCTCTCCTCCTCCTCTTTTCTCTCCTCATCTTCCTCACCTCCCTCGTCTCCCGTCACCTTCTTTTCCTCCTTCATGTGTCAGTAGTTATTACGCTCAGAAATTTTTCGGGCCCCTATTCCTCAGGCCAGTTAAAAGGGTATTTTCTCAATCCCTTATCCATTCCTACGGTTAGTACTGCTGCCCAGTTTTAGTCCTACAGCCCGTCTTACGCCTCCCAGTGACCGCTGTAATGGGTTATACTGGAATGAGGAGAAGCTTGTGTAATCCCTTCTTATGTCATGTACTTACGTTTCTGTTAGAGCATGGTTTTTACAGTACGTTGGGAGCAACGTTTCTAAGAAACAGTGGAAAATAAGATAAAAAATTTGTTCTCAACATATTTTCCCCCATTTTTGTTTTCAAGTATGTTTTATATTTTTCATTATAATAATTAGATTTTCAGCTACAGCATGCCCCGGGGCAAGAATATGTTATTAATGATTAAAAAAAAAAGATGTTGCAATGACTGTGTGTATTAAATAAACATATTATCTGTTATTCAGGACTTTATATGAATTTTGTAATTCATTATGATGTATGTTGTAATACTATAATTTTCAGTAGTACATAACTATTAGTTAAGGACTACTTAACTATCAATGGTATCATCAATCATGGTATTATATAT
>NC_140441.1:11539948-11689948 GCF_963576455.1 Neolamprologus multifasciatus
CAGACTGCTAAATGAGGACTTATTAAAGTGCTGCCGCCTCATAGTTTGACATTTCAGAGCTTCTGGTGGAGTTTTAAATCGCTGCCTCTGCAAATGTCACTCGCTGACTCTCTGGAAGGGCTGACCATATGAATAGAAGCTAGTCTTGGCGATAGATTGTGTGAGAGAGCGCGAGTTTGTGTGGCTGTATATTCAGTGGGTCCGTATAGCACGCTGTTCCTTTTTTTTTAATTGCACATTTCTGTGTTTCCATCCTTCCAGCTACGTCAGATGGGACTCGTCAAGGCCTGGACAGCATGAAGGGTGGAGTGTGTGCCACGCAAGGCATGAAGGTGGTCCTAAAAGTGGGGCAGAGTAAGTCCTCTCAACTCTCTTTCTGCTTTGTCTCGCACACATCCGCTCTACATGTGAGCTATCTCATGTGTGATGGACTCGTACACACACTCAAAATCACTTAACACACTGTGATATTAACAAGCATTAGCTCCACATCTCCCATCATCTCACATCTGTGCAGTACGGAGCGGCACACATTAGTGCGCCTTATCTTGCATGCAGCCTCTTCCACTTTTAAACTGTCTCTCTAATCTTCCTCTTCCTTACACATACACGTACCATATAGTCTGCACACCACACACGCACACGTACCTTTCTTAATGCGTGTGTTCTTGCTGAGCATATTAGGTCTCGTTAAGTGGTAAGAACAGCGAAGAAGTGTGGGATCAGTCAGCTCTAATGAGCCCTGTTGACTCCCTTCTCACTCTGCCTTTTAACTGCTACTGACTCATGCTGGACACACACACTTAAACACACGCTGAAACTTAGACGCACACGCGCGCGCACACACACCAGTCTGCATAATCATCAGCTCACACGTGCACATTAAGTGGACACGGACACGCGTGCACCTGAGGTGTCCACGGCCGGGAAACGAACACACAGACACACACACGCACAGCAGTCCCGCCAGCTACAGCGTGATAACAAAATGACTCCATTCTGCGTTACAGCACACAGTCAGTGATTTTTAATGACTCGTAGCTGCACACACTTCTAATTTGTTTGGAAAATATTCACAGCTAATGACCCTCACACGGAGGTGTTTTTTTTTTAAGCAGCAAAGGGGGAAAAAAAGGCTAATTTAAGCATTTTCACTGGCCTGCACACTTCTACACATAATAGGCACCTGTCCTTCACACGACCCCCCTCACGTACACACGTACAAACACGACCAGCCATTTCTATTTCCTTGATCTATGCTGTGTTATCAGGACTTGTGTATTGTAGGTGCTCTTCAGCAAAGAGCCAAGTGGCGCTGTTGTTGGCTCTATCAGCCCGTAACATCAGCATAGTCAGCTTGGCTCAATAGAAATACCACCACACACACACACACGTACACACACACACTTTATTTCCCCTGGCTTTTTCACCACACAGGCGATGGAAAAGCTACCTTCCTTTTGACACACATACAAACCACAGCTCTGTGAAGAAGATGCACACACACCTTTTTCTTTGTTCTTCTTCATTTTCTTTTTAAATAATTTTAATAATTTTTTTTATAATAATCTTTCCCACTTCGCTCCTTTCCTCACTCAAACTACTCCCTGCAACACTCCTTGCCTCCTTTCCTTTCAAATTCCCCTTTCCCCCTGTCTTCACCACCCCATTCCGCTTTGCATGCCGGCCATCTCTCCTTATTTTCACTCTTTTCCTCTGTTTTCCTCATCTTATCTGCTGTGTGGCTGAAAGGTCACGTCTGTGTTGTTTGTCGTCTAAATAAGCGGCGTGCCGCCTCGTGGTGATCTCTGATGAGATATGGCGCTCGAGGGACCCACACTTGCAAAAGAACCCACACATATACATTGAGCTGTCGCCTCGTATTTTATTCTTTATATATCTTGCTTGCTCTCTGAATCTGTCACATGCACACTGTCTCACACGCGCACAGCTCGAACCTCCTTCTACGAGCCCCTGCTGACCAAACAGCAGTTCCTATTGATCCAGCCGGCACCACCCCGAACCTCTGTTTGGTTTATTGTCAAGAGGGAGCCGCCAGCCAATATCCTTACCCTTCTCTAAATGTCAGCACATATGGGTTGATGGCTGTGCTTGACCACTGTACAGTCATGACTACTATAGTCAAAAGCAGGTTGCTATTTCCATCTACAATAAAGTGGATAGCTCTCATTGTTGTATTTCCCAGTCCCAAAGCTATGACATCACTACAGCATTATTGGATGGTTGCGGTGTCATCCCAGAGCACATTAATGTTAATATTGAAACTGTGCATCAGAATTCATCACAAGTTCTTAGCAAGTTCAACACGTCTTGATATGAGTTTTACACCAGATGCCCTTCTTGACACAACCCCACCGGGAATTTGTGTCCCTGGGTGGAATTGAATTGAATTATCAGCCTTTCGCTCGTCAATCAAATGTGTATACTTTGTGTGTTAGAGCGTGCTGGAAAGTAGACCCCCAGCTGAGAGACAATAGATACGACAATGATTAAATCAGACACAGCACAAAAACAGGAACTGGGGTGGGGGCGGGTTGCAAAGCAGCTTGCAGATGTAATTGTGAGTAAGCTAAAGAAGCTTCAATAGCAAGCCCTACATATGACAGCCAGCGAGGCGTGTAGAAGTGTATCAGCGGAGCTATCAGCTGATGGGGGCCGGCGCTTAGATCAGCCGACCTGCTGGGATTGCAGCTGAGCTCGACTTTGTGGGGTGCCTGATTTAATGCCGCGCTTGATTAACTGTAAGTTTGCGGTCACTTTATGTTGCACGAAATGTTGAACTCAACAGCCCAGCGCAACTCTGTTCTTGCAGCCCACTGTTGGACAGATGGCTCAGAAGCTAACAAAATTAGTATTTTCTGAACCATCTCTTTCAGCTTCGAGGAGTCGCACTTATACCCACAATGGCCGCGTTAGCGTGTAGATGTGTGCGCACGCTTGTGCCCGTGTTTGCATGTGTCACATAAACTCACTTTAATGCCATCACCATTACTGAGGGCTTGCGAGACAGATGGCCTGATTTAGCGACTACAGATTACAAGCCGTTATGGCCTTGTGTAAATTCGCTCAGGCCAAAACAACAAACGACCTCTCTTTAGTTTCCCATTCAAACAAATGGAAAAGTGCTTATACGCAGCACGTCGAAGCCCAGTCAATATGTGCTCCCCTATAATGGGAAGGGAAGGGGGTCCTTTATTAAACCTCTTCTGTCTCTTATTTCGCTGGCTGGCTGTCTCTCTCTTTGCTAATGTCGCTTATTGGTTCCAAATCAGAGAGCTTTGGCCGTTGCAGAAGATGGAGGCTGTCTCGGTATTTCTGTAATTCCTCGCTTATTTTTCCTCCCAAGGCCCATATGGACTGCCTCCAAAGAAGGAGCCGGCAGCGGGACGCACCACCAGCAAAAACCCAGGTAAGCAGGAAATCAAATAGAGATAATCCACAGCAGATCCATCCACAAAATGGATGGAGGGAATAAGCAAAGACTGCTAGATAAAAAAGAAAAGCAGCAGGGAGAGGGGAGGGTGGAGGCGACAGATGGAGAATGTGCAGCGGTGACATCTGCGGATCTCTCTGTTTAATTCCATATTTCTCTCTCCTTCTCCCCCCTACTCTCTGTCCCTCTCCTCCTCGTCTCTGCACCCGGCCCTTCGAGCTAAGTGCTGCGGGCGGGGAACGGATGGCTAATAGCTACCTTGGGAGAAGGACAAGAAAAAGTGAGGGAGGAAGAAAGAGGCAAGAGGAGGAAGAGAGACAGAAGGAGAGAGAGCAGCGACGACATTTCAGAGTTATTATTGTCATTAGTTTGGGGGTGAGGGGGGTAGTGTGCGCCGTAGTTCTGTCTAGAAAGAATGAGAGACGGAGTGAAGAGAGAAGAGGAGGCAGGGGAGTGATAGAACAGAGTGGGTAGAAATGGGAGGCACATAAGGAGGGGAAAGAAAAGAATAATTGAAAAGCAAAGAGGAGAGGGGAAGAGAACAAGGAGATGAAAATGGAGAGAGGCAAGATTCATGCTTCACCTCAAAGTTATTCAGTGAAGGGGAAAGAACACGATTCACTCTCAGCTGCGTTCATTTCTCCTTCTCTCTCTTTTTTTTTCCTTTTTTGGGCGAATTTGCGTACTATACCAGATGTGGGAATTGAACCATTCACACATTTCTCAATCACTTGTCCTCATATAGGTGAGAACTGTATGTGTGAATCAGCAACAATAGTATGCATTGTTTGTGCTCGAATGAGAGCGGCGAAGCACGACGGCGAGGATGATTTAATCGCACACCTAAGAGGGATTTTACACATTTTTGACTTTCAGGCAAGGACATATTAACACGCACTTAACCGCGTATCTAAAAATGATCGTTATGACATTCGACACAGCAGTTATGCCAGAATTTCTAATCCTCGTGTGAATACGCTCGAAATCATCTCGGCTAATAATTGGAATACTGTTGCTTATTCACAGTTTCTCATTGTGTTTGCGTGGCTCTCTTGGGATGTAAACAAATAGAAATACATTATTGGGATATGAACAAGAAATGCTCTCTGAATAGATATGAAAGGATTGTTGTTTTTTTTCCTGTCAACTCACTCGAATCAAAACCATCACTCATTACAGATGTCCGCTGAGGATAAACGTCTATAAATGGGTTCCAAGTCAGAGAACAGGAGACTTAAAATCATTATTTTCTAGGTAGTTTGAAGAAGAACCAAATGAATCATGATTCTTGTTGATGCAAAGTGCTGAAATGTTCAAAAAAAACCAAAACATTTTGTATGTGAAAGTAATAAGAGGACAACAGATTTTAAAAAAATGCTCATTTTGAAATTGAAGCCATCAAAATGTTTGGAATAAAATGAGGCATAAAAAAACAGGAACAGTTGTGTAACAGTAAACACCTCATGGAGCATCTACCTTGAAAAAAAAAGGTCAGTATCATGGTTGGTGTGAAAACAACGATCTAGTTCAGTTATATTTATATAGCATCAAATCACAACAGCAGTCCACTGAGTGCTGACGCTGCAATAATGCAGAGTAAAACCCAACAATCAGACGACCCCCTGTGTGTAAGCAATTGGCGACTGCGGGGAGGAAGAACTCCCTTTTAACAGGAAGAAACCTGTAGAGCCATATTCAAGGAGAGGTAGCCATCTGCCACCACTGGTTGGAGGCAGTGTTGGGAAGGTTACTTTTAAAATGTATTCCATTACAGATTACAGAATACATGCCCCAAAATGTATTCTGTAACGTATTCCGTTACGTTACTTAATGAGAGTAACGTATTCTGAATACTTTGGATTACTTAATATATTATCATGCTGTTTACAACTACATGAATGTACTATTGCTGTGATTTATTACTGTTACTGAAGGTCCGCGGCTCCGAACCGTAGTAAAGGGACCTCTGGCTAATACGGTGGGTTCTGTGTCGGGCTCGTAGCCGAAAACTAGCTTTACTTTGTTGTCTTGGTCAACTTTGCTAGCGAGAGACAGAGAGAGGCGTTGAAAGGCTGCTCCAACTGAACGTATTGTTTTTGGAGGAAAACACGAACACGGTGTACAGTCGAGTCTTAATAGCTTACTTACAACTGGGCTCGTCAGGCTCTCTTCTTGGCTGCAGTGGTTATTATTATATTTACATGCTTCCAGCTCCCGTTTTTGCTTGATGACAGCTCGTACTTTTCCTTTTTCTCCCTCCCTCGCTCACAGACACATAACGTGTATGGCAGTCCATTCTCCCTGCAGCACGGACTACACTGCCTATGATGCTACATTCTTTAGAGCTATACCTGTAGCATTCTGCCTATTAGCTTAGCACAACAACAACAACAGGCGCTCTCTCACCCAGGAAACACGCAGAGAGAGAGCGTCACCCTGTAACCATGGCAACCATAACGCTGCCACCTGGAACAACAGAACGTAGCTGTCAAACAAAACCCAAACAGTCCTGACCCGCCACAATATGAAACAGGGAAGTACCGCCGTGTAATCCATTTATTTCAACAAAGTAACTGTATTCTAAATACCACCTTTTTAAACGGTAACTGTAACGGAATACAGTTACTCATATTTTGTATTTTAAATACGTAACGGCGGTACATGTATTCCCTTACTCCCCAACACTGATTGGAGGTGAGGGTGAGGAAGACAGGATAGAAGAGGGGTAAGACTATTTCCAGAGAGATTTAATCATGTGTGGTTTACAACATGAAAACATCCAGAGAAGTTTCTCGGTGCAAAGAACAATGTGGAACGATCGTGCTTGTTAGGCCTTTAGCGTTAAAAACAGGTGGCAGACGAGGCATCGCTGCACCGACGGATGGAAGTTCAAGTACTGTACAAAGGGAAAAATACACCTTCTCTCAGCCTGAGCCCACTTAAGGTGGATTAAGGTGTTGAGGAACTGTGATCTGATCGCTCAAAGGGCGACCGTTGTTTTTGACGTTGATGATGCCTTTAGGCTAAAGAGGAGTGCGTGTTATCAGATCCCTGATGATATGAGGAGAATTAGTGCAAATGGACGGGGTAACTTGCACATCTGTGTGTTGTGTTTTTCTCACAACAAGGCCATCCCACATTCTGCTCATTGGAGTAAAAAAAGTTAAATTTACCGAAAATAATTCGATGTCATGTGAGAATGGGAAACCCAGAGGATTCCCAGACTGTGAAAAGATGTGGACAGTGTGGGGAACGTGCTCCTGTTTGACTTGTTGTAAATGTTTTACTGGCATCAAATTCACCATGAGCAATTTTTCTTTTTTTAAATGAGATTAATCGGTTTCAGTATTTGATACGTTGCGCATTTCACCCCCAGTAACTCGGATAGGCTCCTCCCCCACAACCCTGAATTACACGAGTGGATGATGGCATTTTCATATAATATCATATTGTTTGACTGACTTGCAAAACGATATATTCTGTTTCTGTTTACGTTTAACACAACATCCCAACTTTTTCTATTTTTATCAAATTTGTTTTGCAAAGCAGAGAGAAGCTAAGACTCACCCATTCCGGTTATTTGCACGAAATAAACAAAATACAAGTAAAAATTCAGATTATAGCTTTGCATTACAGTCCTAATGTGCACCCATCTAAGCCACTGATTACGACAAGGACATGATTTGAATTTCCGCTCCCGTTGCCAAGCCGCAAGCTTTCGCTTTTCCTTTCACCTGCTTTTCTCTTTTTTTTGTGACACCTCAAATTTCCTAATGCGATTCTATACGAAGGGCTCTGGTGCACATCCTCCAAGTACAAATGGATCGAAAGAGACAAATTAATTCTGTTTTTTTTTTAAAAAAGCATTTTATGTGGGGAGCAGCAATGAGATGCCATAATGCATGAGTTACTGCTGCTCTAGGAATTATGTAATTTTGTCACATCCTCTTGAATGTATTCATATAAAAGGTTTCTGATGGAAGCACGCGCTCATTCACACTTTATTTTGACAAAATGCCTGAAATTTGCATTTGTGCGTCAGCCCGGTGGAAACATAACTAATGTGGCGAGTGTTCGGAAACGGCTCCAAAAATATGTTAAAAAAACGAATATGAGACCAATTACTCCTCTCGGAAATGTGACAGCTGGCTCAGAAGCAAGGATGATACGACACCTTGACCCGTTCTTTCATTTCTGACCTGTTGCGTGTTTCTCTCCGAGGTGGAATCCGCTAATGATATGAAATAGAGGGAAGCAAAAGAGGAAAATAAGGCCTCGGAGTCTGAACTTGTTTGATTTAGAAAAAAAAAGAAGAATTAACACAGAAGAAAGGAAGGAGACGTGCAAAAATAAGGGGAGTGAGAGGTGCAGAAGGAGGGGTGAAGGAAGGGGATATAATAAGGAGAGCAGGTGAGAGGCGGCAGTCATAATGGAGACGGAGAATGAGGGATGTTGGGTTAATGGCGGGAGGAAGAAAGAGGAAGGAGGAGCAGGGAGTGTAATCGACTTCTGGCATTAGTGCTCTGCTCCCAGTCAGTCCAGCGCGGCAGGGGGCCTCGCAGCAGGGGGGAGGAAAGGGGATGAGGTGTGTTTGCTCGGATGTGTACGTCAGTATCGCTTGTGTGTGCGCCTTTGTGTGTGTTTGTGCTGCAAGGTGCTGAGCTCAGAGCAAGGTGGGTCATTACAGCTACAATAACCCGAAGATAGAAAGAACCACGGAGCGAGGGGAGGGCAAGGAAACGGAGGAGACGCCGGAGAGAGACAGACGGGGAGAACAGAGAGGGATGTGTGCCAAGAATAATGATAGACCAATCCAGAGGCCCTATATAGCAAAGACTCGCATTACCTGCCTTAACCAGTTCGCAACTCACATACACATGCCCGGTGCCAAAGCAGTCCGTATCAGCCCTGTTTTTATAAATGCACACGCACACTCGCACACCTCCACACCATCATTCACCTGCTGAGTTCTGACCCGACCTCCCGCGGGCAAGGCAGCGAGCTCCGAGGCTGTGAAGATCTTAGGTTTCAGGCGAGACGCGGGGCAGACAGAGACCCGAGTGTGACAGACAGTTTGATAAACAGACAGACAGATAAAAAAGACAGACGGGCGGGCAGGGAGGCCAGCGGGCAGGCCGAGTGTGTGGTCTGGTGGTGGCAGCGGAGGGGGGAGGATCTCTTCATGTGGCTGGCTGTAATGCTAAGTAAATACAGTTGTTAAGGTTAGGGAAATAGAGTGTATTACCTTGATACACACTGCGGCTCAGCCAGGCTGTCCGCAAGAGTATATACTGCGCAGTGCACTCGCGCTCACTGCGGACATTCCTCGCTGCTTTATAGGGACTGCTGTCCACTCCATCACTTCAATAAAGAGACCACATATAAGCTTCTGTGAGAGTTGCTGCATTCCACTGGTTTATGCCTGCTAGTTTGGGCTCAACCATCGTCATTACTCATGCTATTGTGGTACAGAGCCATAAGGAATGGTGTGTTTATTTAAAAGCTCGTGAAAACGCAAGCATTGCATTGGTCGTGATGAATTGTGCGGCGCCGGGAGCAGCTTGTGCTACCGGAAGTAAAGATTGTTCTGTGATTCGTTTCAGGCGGCACGGGGAACTCCAGCCAGCCTCGGGGACCCTTCGGGGAAGAAGGCAGAGGTGAGAACGGGCCTCTCCAACCCTCCAACATCGCTCTCATCGCCGGCGCCGCGGGAGGCTCTGCCTTTCTCCTGCTGGTCACCGCCGTGATCTGCGTCGTGTGCTACAGGAGGCGGCACGCCAAGCACTCGGACACCCACCACCCTCCGCTGTCGCTGTCATCCCTCACCAGCCCCAAACGGGGAGGCGGCGGGGGCATCACCAGCTCCAACAACAACGGCTCCGAGCCCAGCGACATCATCATCCCTCTGCGGACGTCAGACTCGGCCTACTGCCCGCACTACGAGAAGGTGAGCGGGGACTACGGACACCCTGTCTACATTGTCCAGGAGATGCCGCCTCAGAGCCCAGCCAACATCTACTACAAAGTATGAGGTGGCCTTTGCTCCGGCCAACTGGACGCACCCGCCTCCCTCCACCCGTTACCGACCAATCCCTCCTCCCCACATCCCTGCTCCAAATGAAGCCACAGCAAAGCTTTCCATCACAGCTCCAACCCTGATCCCCTCAATACTGCCAGTATTGCCCCTCCGACCCCCCCCACACCCCCAACTCACTACCCTGTGAGCCTGCACCCCTGGCCACAGTTGTGTTTCTAGCCGAGTAAGCCTCCCCACCCCATTCTCACACAACCAAGTGTGTGTAAAGGGCAATGTCGTAACCGTGCATAGCCTTTGTTAACAAGGCCCTCGCGAATAGGCAATAGGCTCTGAGTGCCCCCCCTTCTTGTTAACTCAGAGCTAAATGAGCCCCCCCCTCCCCCCCACACATGCTGAATTGAAGAGTCCTCCCCTAAACGCCAGTGTGCATGTGCAGCACACACTGTTTTTTTTTTTAAAGGGGTAGGGACCTGCCGTTGGGAAATGTGATGTTTTGAAGAAGGAAAAAGGAGAACGCAAAGGACAAGAACAGCAAGAAAAACGACTCCCGTGACCCCCACTTAGCACCGCAGAACTCCATCAGCCAATCAGAGTCCGGCCCCTGCCACTAACTCAATAATAGGATGCTAGTTTGTGCGTGTTTGTTTCTCCTGAGAAAACGCGGGGGGAAGAGGGGGGCCTCGGACTCGCCCGATCAGCACCGTCCGAGCGGCGGTCACATGACCGAGCCAGGGGCCTCTACGCGAGGTCTGACCAATCGGTGACTCTCAGAATCTTGTATATTTTAATAATGCGTGTGACTGTGAGAGCGAGCTACGAACTCGGTCAATAATCATGGCGGTGCTGCTGCTCCACATTAGACGTGTGCGTGCAGTTAGTGCGCTTCAAGTACGGCAAGTTTGCATATGCGCGCGTGGGGTTTAGTCTGTGTGCGTGTGTGTGTGCGCGCGCTTTGTGCGAGGGTGACTGTGCGAATGCGTGCGTTCTTTAGACTTGTCTTAAATACCAAAACACAAAATAGTGAGCGAATATCAAAAAAAAGTGAGATTTTTTATCGCTATTGACACTTATAGATTATATATATGAATATCCAGTAAATAATTTCTAGATGGGTTTTTTTTTTCCGTTTTCTATTGTTTTGTTTTACCCACTCTGTTTAAACTACGACATTTTTTTTTGTTTTTATCTATTTTTCTTTTTCACAACTTAGAATGACCTTGTTTACCCTCCACCCACCCCCACCTCCCCTTTGTATATTAATTTAATCCCTTTTTTGTGTTTTGTTTAATTTTTCCGGTGAACAGAGGTCGTTTCTCTCTTCCTCTCTTCCCTCTCTCATTCACTCCCTCCCTCCTTCCTCCTCCTTTCCCTCCTTCCCTCTAGGGTCTCTGAACTCTGTGTATATTTTTATAGCTCCTTGTACTATGCCGTAGTTTTGAAGTTTAGACCTCGTTTGTGGAAGTGTTGAGGTAGAACCATCTATGAAAGTTTTTTCTTTTCCTTTCAAATGTTTTTTTTATTTTTTTCGGAAGTGAAAAGAAGTTAGGGGCGGGGATGGTGGGGAAGAAGAATAAAGGGAGAACGGGAGTGAGAGAGAGAGAGGAGAGCTGCCTGGGGTGGAGGAGAAAAGCGGCGTCTGAATGCAGAAGCTTAAAAAAAAAAAAAAAAGGTAGTGGGGAGGGAGGGAGGGGAAGACTGAAGGAATTGCACACTTAAGAAAAAGAGGCTGAGGGGAGAAGAGGACGGGAGAGGCAAGAGCGCGAGATGAAGGATCCCGAGGAAAGGAGGGATGGAAGAGTGGCCGGTGAAGCAGAGAAACCTCTTCTTTTAATGGAGAGTCTCCCGTATGGAGGTGACGGACCTGCATCCAAAAATGGATTTTTTTTGGAGGAGTCGAACTCTTAACCACGACAAGGAGAGATCTCATCACGCACACACCCCCGCACACACAAACACACACACCTACTGTGACTCGCATTTTGGATTTGTTCCTCTTTTCCGCCAAAATTTTTGTTGAAATGCATCTCTGTGTATCACACGCGCACACACACACGCGCAAAAGAAAATCCCACTTCTCTCTGACACACTCTGACGCCCTCCCAACACAACCTAACGCAAATTTCACACCTTTTAATGACTGTCACAAATGCCTCTTGATTGCATTGAATGGCGTACATTGTCTCTCACACCCGCTTGCACTCCCAACACTCACACTTGCACACACGCGCGCGCGCGCTCAACAAAAATGCTGATTGCTTTCATATGACTCTGTTTCTGTGATTAAGACTGACCCAACGGACACGGGAGGGATGAACAGAGCGACTGTGTGTGTTTTCTCCTCCTCTGCTTTTAGATGCTCCCACGCTTTCACAAACACACACATACACACTCACACTGTCTCTCTCTCTCGCGCGAGCGCACAAACACACTAGTGCCCAGCACCTCGACCTCAGAGGGCAATAACATCGCTGTGTTCAGAGGTGCAATGTGTTCACATGTGCATACTAATAAAGCTATTTTGTGTTGCTCAAACATGCTTATGGCTTGTGTGTAAACTGGATGGCAGTGGAGAGCTTTTTTCAAACACACACACACACACACATACACGCAAAGCCTCCAATGCTGTAGCCATGTTTTTCTGTGCGAAGCCAGTGTTTAATCTGGACCTTCTGACATTTCTCAGCCGTGTTTTTTGTACCTGACGTCATACAATGAGATACGTTTCACGCTTAAGTGTCACACTCGTCTTAAACTGACTTTGTTGGGCACACGATGATGTCCGGATATGTTTCGTTTATTCGTTTTTGTTTATTTTTTTTAACCCAGTGGAGGAGTTTGTATTTGACTGTATGAAAATTGATGACAAAGATGAAATGACTCAAGTTCTTCTTTTTGTACAACTGCCAACATGTGCTGTGTTTTTCTTTATGTACGCTGTTAAGTCGATGTCTGTTTAAAGTTGAAACATGCTCAGAATACCTAAAAGTATCCTCCAAGCCAAATGAAGTGTCTGTTACTCTCCCTTCAGCAGCTTCTGCGACTCATTGTTTTATTTTTTTTGTGTCCACGAGGGCGGGGCGGGGTGGAAGTAAACTTTGCGGACTTTCACGCCGTCGATTCCGACGAGGAAGCCGCTGGCCTGTTTTCAGCCCGCTGCGCTCCCTCTCCCTCTCAGCAGAATGTCAAGTATCTCTTGGACTTCTTCTTCTCCTTTTTTTTTTATTATTATCGTTTGGTTTTCATGTCGATGTTATTTCAAAGTTGTGTCTCTGGCTCTCACCGTTTGTGTTTGACTGGTCGACTCGACGTGTTGGCTTTTCTAAAAAAAAACAAAAACAACAACAACATGGACACAGCTGCCATTGGTTGTTTTGAAAAGAGAAAGAAGAAAACGCTGTTTCTATGGAACCGGGGTGAGAAGGGGGGGAAATAATGATAATAATAATAATTAAAAAAAATAAGCAGCCACTGCTTAGCTCCCTCACCTCTCCGCTGGTGAAAGTGTACGTGTGTGTGTGTGTGTGTGTAAATGTGTGTGAGTATGTGTGTTTCTTTGTGCCAATAGCCAGCGAGCGGAGGCCACGGAGCAAAGGTGGCTCATATGTGACGTGTTGAGACTTTGTATTTGGGACACCTCCATGTGAGAAGGGTTTTTTTTTCTGTGTGCGTGTCCTCTCCTCCTCCTCTTCCTCTCTCCTCCTTTGCCCTCCTCGTCTTACTCATCACAGCGACCCCTGAGCCCCGCTCCCTTTTCTTCCACATTCCCCCCTCGCCTCCTCCTCCCCCTCCCCCCCCCCCCCCCTCCAACACACCTCTAAAGAGAGGAAAAAACTAGTACATTCCTGGTTTGGAAAAAAAAAAGGTTGAATAAAAAAACAAACAAAAATGTTTAAGCACCACTCTTTTTGTCCCGTTGTGTGATTCATTATTGTGTGAGGGTCTGGCTGAGAGCTTTTGTTCTGCCTGTGTGTGTGTGTGTGTGTGTGTGTGTGTGTGTGTGTGTGTGTGTGAGTTCCTGAGGCCTGCTAACCCTGCCTGTAATAGAAGGTCTGTCCCCTTATCTCTGCTCTGGGCTCATCTCAGCAGGGGCTCTTTCACTGCCTCTGCTAATAAAACACACACACACACACGCGCGGTGTTATCAACAAGTTATCAAACCCAGCTTCGTTAGTGTTGAGCGTTGCTTGGCAACCTATTGACAGAGCTGATTTCATCCTCCATCACCCCTCTCTATACCCCTCTTCCTCCTCTATTTCCCCCTGGCTCCTTCTAGCCCCGTGGAACGTTTCTATGGCAACTGTTAGCGTCTTTCTCTCTTGTACAAAATTCGCTTCATCCGGATGCGGGTTTGTGTCAGTGTGTGCGTTTTAAAGCCCCTGCAGGGCTCGATGTGCCACCAGGGTGGCCTAAGTCTAGGTGACCAGGCAGCTGCCTTTGCTCTTTGATCTGTGATGTGTGTGAGTAGATTACAAGCAATCCCCCCCCCCCACACACACACACACACACACACACAGACTGAGCCCACCTACACAAACACAACCTCACTGTCACACACTGGCATTGATCCTGAAAGACACTTGTCATTGCCTCTGCCATGACAACCTGTCAGCGTAACTGAGGCCAAGTACAAAGAAGGTTTGGGAAGAAGTAAACATTCAGTCGGGGGCAATCTGCTAAGACTTCTTATCGATGGCACAGCTGCAGTCAGCGGCGCATTTTGTCACTTTCACTTCGCTCCGTTCACATGCAGTCCAGCAGGTAGTAATCTTATAAACCTTGAGCATAACCTGCTTGGAAACACAAATGGTGTTTACTGGAACTGATAAACAGAATTTTGAAGTGTTTTCAAATGAGACCTGGTTCAGCAGTTTCAGGGTTTTTTCTTTGCTTTTTTAAATCCCCCAAATCCCTGTCGTAGCACATTTTAGCAGTAAGTCAGTGTTTTAGTAGGCCGCACTGCATAATACCTGAACACTATGACAGAGGAATGATGCTCTTACAAATAACCTATGATGGGGATTTCACTTATGCTGATAAACCAAAGTGTTACAGTCACCTTTCTAAGATTGTCAGGGTCTCTTAGACCAGAACAACTTAAAGGAGTGTCTAGTTTAACCTGCTGAGGGAGGCTGCTGCCATCAGTGATAGCCATAGTGTCCACAACAATGTTCAGATACATGTCAAAGTAACATCCAGGACCCGATGATGATTACCCAATACACCTGCCAGTGGAGCCCGTTCTCACTCCCGAGGTGTAACATGCCGACGTTTTGTCACGTCCCGCGGCGTTCCTGAGGAACGCGAAAGGAGACCTTCGGCGTTCTTATGGTACGCGGCGGGTTATGGCCGAAATCCAGTGCAATGACGCTCCCGCGGTAATAGACGTTCCAGCCCTGTATTCCAGCCCTAAACCTAACCTTATCACTAGCCCTAACCATAACCTTTTTCCTGACCATAACCAAGACTGATGTTAAATAGCGTGTTTCTAAGCGATTTGAAGAAAAAGAGCGAACATGTGTAGATTGAGTCCATACGGTTCTCATTTTTCCGAGGTCGTCATTTAGGAACGTGGTGGGTAGCCGAAAACGTAATATGTTGACGATTTGTCACCTAGCGTAAAATGTTACGCTTTGGGAGTGAGAACGTGTTGGCCAGTGTAATGTTGTGGCTGACTGGACTATGTTGCCTGATTTCACCTCAGCTCAAGAACCAGACAACCTTTTTAAACACAGGTTTGATCTACTTGTTAGGAAGAGCCAGCACCTGAGCTCAACTCAGAGCAATGCTGTCTAAAAGGCCACGGTAAGTGAATACACCAGTGTGAGGGTTTATCGAACCAATTTGTACTTGAAATCAATTACGGAACATACAAAACCTAACAAGAGAGACACAGTTGCTATTTTATCTACTGTAAGTGACCATAAGCAAGTTTAGTTCACTGTGGGGACACAAAATGAGAATATAGCAGGGGCAGGAAAACTCATGTTACTCTAGTTATTTGTTAAAAATGAGATTGAGTTCACACAAACAGAAATTTAAAAAAGATATATTCAGAGGATACTGTAGGGACACGTTGCTGTGTTTGAAGCGTCATAGCAAGGCTGTTACTTAGAGCTTAGACCACTTATATATACCACATGTAGCTCCATTACAGCTGTGCTGTTATGATGCTATAGCCTTAAAATCAGAAATTATGCCGGTGGTTTAGTCGATTAGTTCCACATGTAGACTTCGTGGATGGTTAGTAGGTATTTCTCATCTGAAGGAACCGACCAGGAAATGGCTAACACTAAAGAACACAGCGGCTGCCAACATATTGCTAATTTTAATGCCAAACCAGTAGTAATAGCGCTCCGTGAATAGCTTACTGTTGTTGCTAATGCAGGGGAAACCAGCGGCAATATTCTCTTCAAAGAGGAACTAATGCTAATCTAATGGCTGTTAAGCTGTAATGAGTTTGCTCGCTTCTTTCCAGTCTGGTTTAAAGGAAGCCTGTTTAGACTATCGAGACTGCTATGGTCTCCTTATCATTACATGCTCATCATTACTCCTGCTAATCTGTTCTGCTCAATGCACACACAGATGAATATTAATGCCATGGAGGATGATAGCCGTGTGCGTGTGTCCTGCATGAATACACACAGACAGATGCAGACAGGCACCAAAAGTTCGAACGGCTCAGGCGCGCGTACAGAAACGGCGAACACGCGCAGTCTTGCGTGCTCTCCGTGTGTTGCCAAGTGAGACAGCTGAGCCTCCTCTTCGGCTCCGTGCAGGGAAGAAAGCTGCAAGCGTCGCGCGCACAGAAACACACAAGCCTCCTTGCCTGGCACTTTATCAGCAGCAGAAGGAAGGAAAGAGAAAAGAATCAGTTTTAAGTGAAATCAATAGAGAGATAATCCCCTAAATTAGATTTTGAAAAGCTTCGCTGCTGATGCACAACTTAAAACCCAAGGATTGGCCCACTTGACTTACCAACGAAACAATCCTCGAGTAAGACGCATTTACCATGGGAATGAGTGAAGGTCAAGGATAAGAGTAGAGTCGGAGAGAAGTGGGAATAGAGAAATACTTTAAATCAAAGGAATATACCGAGGAATCTGCATACCAAATCAGGGTAAAAAAAAGAAAGTGCTGTGATTACAATGTCACTGTGATTAATGTAGTGTAGCACCTTAGCACCTGGGGTAGGAGTGCTGCACAGAGTGCAGGGATGGTTTGCACCTGACAGACCCGAAATGTCACGTCATGATTAGAAAAGAGACGAAGGGTTAAAAGGTCAAGCTGTTTGATTGGATGCAAAAGCTTTTCTCTGTGTGGCCTGATCTGGAGGCGGATAGAAAGCTCCAGCAGAGAGTAATTAAACCTCAGCCGAAGAGGAATTATCAGTAGAAAATCCATGATTTTACAGTACTGATGCCAGCAGTTTCTCCTCAGCGCCTCGGGATTCCTCGCAGTGCCCCTCTCCCTCCTTCCACAGCTCTCTGTCTGACTCAGTCTCTCTCCCCTTTTGCCACCTGAATCCCACTCATCTTTTGTCCCCCCCCTCCGTCTTCCCCTACCTCCTGCTATCTTTCACTTTCTATAACATTCCCGGCGTCTCGGAGTGAGAAAAATGTTACAGTTAATAACAGGCCTGATGACAAGTGCAGCTGCAATCTGCAAATGCAGAGCTGATGGAAAGAATGAGCGAGGGAAGCGGTTAGAAAATGGCTTGGTTGCACAGTGGGGGGACGTGTTGTACACATTATGTGTTTGGCTGGAGGATATAACAGCATTAATTTCAGATGATTAACTTGTTAATATTCCTGAGTGGATAAAGCCACTGCAGCCTTTGTTGTCGCAGACGAGCTAAAGTTTTGTAATGCCTCCGCTTGTCACGCAAACAGCTCCCCCGATGTCCCCCACCACCTCCGCTACAGACACACACCATTATGCATACACACAACCGAAGGCCGCAGGAAATAAAGTAGGTTGTGTTCAATTAAAAAAGCTTTGCCTCTAAATTTGATCCCCAGCTGCTTTAGAAGGATCCCATCATTATGTCTGAATACTTATTATTTTTCTCTCTCCGTGCAAATTGTTTTAAGACAAGCGTAATCTTCTGTTCTGCAGAGTAATGGTATCAAAGTGACAGTTTGGTAAACATCCCGTATGAGCAGCAATTGTCCAGTTATAATTTGCGGGTACTCAGCATGGTATGCTTGTCAAGCTTAGTATTCCTTTGATGTGCACAAGGCTGTTGTAAGAAAGCTACGAAAAGGATTGGATTACTTCCAAATTTTACTTTGAAAGAGTGAAAAAAATAAGAAAAGCATCCATACTACATCCATAAACTGCAAATCTCTGTGGCCTTTAGCTTTTCCTCCTGTCCGGTATCTTACCGGTCAGAATCCCTACCGTATTTTCGGACCATAAGGCGAACCAGATTATAAAATGTATTAAGTTAATTAACAAAACAGTCAGATAAGTCAGACTGCACTAATTCCTCTTGCTTCCTCCACTTCTGTACCATTGATTCATTAATGCTGAATTCTCTCTCAACTGCTCTATTCCCATGTTGTTGCAGTATATTAATGACTAACCTCGTATTGTGAATGGATTATCTCAGTTGTTCTCCTGACTGAAGTTTGGTCCATTTACAGCATCCTGCATTTGTCTCTAACCATCAGGAATCCTCAGGTTAACTTTTATCGAGTGGAAAAAAGTTAGCATTCATCCTCCAGCTTCACTGTTTATGTTATGCTAACATAGCTGTGTCGCTAGCAATCACGTAGCACATCATTATATACCAGCTAGCCAAACTTCAGTAACCCTACAAACGTCACTGCTGTTTAGTTTTCTGTGTTCATTTATTTTGAAAATTATAGCAGAGCTGTACATCTTAATTTTTTCAGAACTCTCTCAGTCAGAACATGCTATATCATGTTTAGGTGGAAACTAGCGAGCTAACTTCCTGCTAACTTCTAACTCTGTTAAATTTAATAAATTCTGTTTTCATGGATGCCTGCATGTTAAACTTAATTGTTACATCTGGTAAAGCAGCAACGCTGATCATTTTATTTAAAATGAAAGAATTTAGACAGTTTTTAACTCTCAGTGATGCCGCAGAGTTCGTTTGACTTTGGAACCTGAAGCAGAGTTTGGACCCAGATTACTCCACGAGGCTCCTGACCAGTGTTGGTCAAGTTACTTGAAAAAAGTAATCAGTAACTAATTACTGATTACTTCCCCAAAAAAGTAATCCAGTTACTTTACTGATTACTTATTTTCAAAAGTAATTAATTACTTAGTTACTTAGTTACTTTTTAAAAACACGATTTACAACCTGAATAGGTGATAAAGCGATAGGTCTTTCAGCCCAATTCTACTTTTTCTGCATAATCCATCATACAAAATGTAATCAAATGGAAAAGTCTCTTTTTTTAAAACTTTTTTTTAATCAGTTTTAATCTTTTAACTTAAAGCATCAAGCAAAAATTTAATTATATGCAACATTCTCTGACTTGAAGAAATTAGTTTAACATTTAAACCTATTTTCTGCACATTCCAGCACATAAAAATATATATATATATATATATATATATATATATATATATATATATATATATATATGTATATATATATATATATATATATATATGTATGTTTACACTCACTCTTTCAAATAGATGCAAGTAAAACACAGCAGAAAATAAATAAAGTCAAAGACTCAGCGGTCCTGTTGCTCTATTTTCACCTGTAAAGCAGGAGTAGGGTGGGTGGAGGTGTGCTCTGGTGCAGGTGTGTCGCAGCGGTCAGTTGAAGAATCTGCGAGTTTCTCTGTGAATTTCCTATTCCGTCGTTGCGCACTCGGTGCTTGTTTAGGGTTTTTTTTTCCGCTGTAAAAAGACGTTTTCTTCCCACGCACAACGGACGCTAATGTTTTTGTCACCTTTTATGGAATCAAACTCAAAGTAAGGTCAGTACTTCCACGCTTTAAACGCTGCACGCTCATACTCTCTCCCACACTCGATATATTATCCATTGTTGATCGGCGCACAGCTGTTGTCATGAACGTCGCACTCGCTTACGTCACTGTCATGAGACATTCTTGCAAAAAAAATCACGGTTTTAGCAACGCAGTAACGCAGCGTTCCTACAGGAAAGTAACGGTATTACCGTTTTTGCAACAGTAATCCCTTACTTTACTCGTTAAGTAATCAGATGCCCATCTCTGCTCCTGACTACAGTAGCCGTAAACAATCCATCATCCGAACATGCCTTCCCCCTCGTTTTTGTCTTCACTAGGGAGGTGCACATCAATATAAGGACTCATGAATGCCAGCTGGAAATTGCTGGAAATAAATTGCTGAAGCTGTAGGAATGGACGTGAGGAAATCCACAAAAACTATAAAATGTTTACCCCTGAAAAAGACACGACAACAAAAAAAGTCCCAGCATTTTATCTGTTTCTACCGGCTGGCATTGAATATAAAACACAGGGACACAACCACAAGGTAATTAATACGTCACACACAACTATAAATGCCAGCAACGATGTTGGTCTCTTTCATAGCCTCTACAAAGGTTCACTGCAGAAGTCTAGAAGAGGCTCAACAGTAGAACAGTTGCTGGTCAACAGCACCAGCATCATTGTTAACTTGATTTGGCCCTTCCTGAAGCAACCCATTTATCTGGGTTTGAGACTGACACTAAGAGCAGACTGGCTTGTGAACCCCTAGTGGTTGGATTCAGCCCACTGTGGCTTTGTTAACACTTCCTTTTGTCTACCTTCATAAAAAGCGTAAGTTTTTGTTAAAATCCTTCTTTATAACTGTAATCTGTACTGGAAGCCTAATCAGCTTCCTAACTCTCCAAAGTAACATTAAATTACCGTTTTTTTTATTTGATTGCAACAAATGATAGTAATTCACAATGCCCTCTTTAAATGAGTTTCATATCTTTAAAAAGGAGATATTACTGATTGTGTTTTGATTCAACAAAGATACTGTAAAAGTGCCTCACAAATGTGACTTTTTAGAGGCTTTTATGCACATACACTCGCACAAGAACAGTACGCCATTCTAGCAAAGCAACATACTGTAAGCAAATACATTCCACTCTTTCATCTAGACACTCAGAGCAGACAAACACCGCAGAAACCGCATTCTCAAAGAAATTCCCATCTCGAAAAACAGACCTTTCCTACTGGTGAATCACTGCCAAAGTTTATTTCCTAAACACCTTTCCGTTGTTTCATCTTCTGCTTTCTATATTTCAGCAGTCTTATTCCTATATTTCAATTCAAATAAAACTACTGGTATTTGAAGTTCAGAGCAAAACTGAAGAAATGCCCTCGCAGTCTGACAAAGAAGCTGTGTTACTGGCATCAGGGTGGTCTTGTGGTCAGAGAGCCACACAGCTGAAGGATTGAGAGCTCTTTGTTCACAAACATCTACCCTGGTGAAGTGTCCTCGAGCAAGACACTGGAACCTGGAGAGACTTAGAGCTTGTGCGTGTAGGAAACTACACAAAATGACCAAATCTGAAGGTATATAGGTATTTGTATGAGTTGTGACAGCTGGTTTCTTTCACAGTGTTACATGACTATTGCACAATCCTATGAGCTGCTAGTTGGTCTAACAGCCTCACACACGGCTGCTGTTGTACTCTTTAAAAGGAGAAAATTTATAAGAAAGGACACAACGCCCAAGGTGCTGCCAGTCAAGTAATGATGAAACAATCACTGTGTGTTGAGCACAGTTAAGATTTAATGTACAAAAATAAACATTTGTATCGCTAGAGGCACGTTATCATAAAACAATGACTATAACTGGAGAGTATCTTATTAAAATAAAAGTCCTTTAAAGCTAACACAACTGACTGCTTTGCTGTCGTTCTTCCTCCACACCAATAATGTTATTTTACTGGCAGATTAATAATGCAGTGGCCCTGAGAGTTCAAATGTATTGCAACTTAAGAAAACACCAGCAAATAGAAAAGTGACACAAAAGCACATAAAACAGCAATGGAAGCTCAAACAATAGTGCGGTGCTGGTGTTTTGCAGTAAACTTGACGTCTCAGGGCCCCCTTACAGAAAAATGCACTAACATAAACTAAAGAAATTCACTTTATTTTAGTATAGAAATGCTACGTAACCCACAACCCATCCACATGGCTGCCTTTCCCTGCCTGGTTTCTTCCTGTCAAAGGGAGTTTTTCCTTCCCACTGCTGAATTGAATGGACATGTTGGCAGTAAATATTCTAAGACTCAGTACAGGGCAACAAAAGTTGCACTTCCCTATTTTTGTGTAGGGAAGACCTCCCAAGAAGGTCCTGAGTTCAATTTCACCATCAGGCCGGGGTCTTTCTGTGTGGAGTTTGCATGTTCTCCCCGTGTTTGCGTGGGTTCCCTCCGGGTACTCCGGCTTCCTCCCACCATCCAAAGACATGCAGTTTATTGGAATAGGTTAACTGATTAATCCAAATTGCCCATAGGTGTGAATGCGCGAGTGAATGTGAGCACGAATGGTTGTCTGTCTCTGTGTGTTGGCCCTGCGACAGACTGGCACTCAGTCCAGGGTGTACCCTGCCTCTCGCCCTATGACAGCTGGGATAGGCTCCAGCAGCCACCGCGACCCTGAAAAGGATAAGCGGAAGCGAATGGATGTTCCCAAAATGCCCAGCATCCATCTACACAAAGAATAAATGGCAACAAGAATCATAATTAATTGTTCATTTCACTGTAAGACCTACATCAGTGACAGCCTGAGAAGAAATGGAAAAAGGTTTTCCATCTTAGAATCTTTAATCAGATCAGAGCAAGCTCCAGTTATGTCGAGGCTTTAGGGTGTACGGGTGCCAGACTTGCTGGATTAGTCTTAACAGCTGAAGCACCCAATTTGCTCTTGCGATTGGTGATGAAGGGGGCTTTTTGGACGAGCTGTGCTCATCATCTAGGGCGTGTTTGTGCTACAACTTGCATAAATTTTGAAGACTGAGATGGAGAAAAAAAAGCCTTCAAGTACATTTCAACCAACTGAAGCAGAGAAAATATGCAGATAGCCCTCACAAAGCATTCTTGGTGATTCTGGATGTGAATCTTTACCAGCTGGGTTCAGCGTTCTGTAGCGCAACCTGACGTCTTCCTACAGAGGAGGAAGAAAAGACAGTTTCCCTACTTGGATCATTAGCTGACTCTGTAGTTACTCTATGTCAGTTTGAATATCTCTGGAATTTATTTGGGAATGTGCTGGAACTTTACGCACTGCAAAGCCGAACTAATTAACTATGAAAGACTCGCTGTGTTTTTGCAAAGAAGGGGGCAACAGGCAAGATACAGAACGGTTTTCATCACACCAATTTGTGCATGTCACACCTATTTCAAGTCTTTAATGCATCATCATTGCCGCGAGGAAGTGTGTGCATAACAAGATGAGAGGTTGCATGAAGAGCTGGGAAGTTTTTCATGTTAAGTTCAAAGTTTAGGACTAACCACAGGGAGGCGGATTTCTACCTGCACATTTCCACGATCAAATTGTGTCATGAGACCTTTCTCTAAATGATGCCTGGGCAGAGTTCAAAGCAAATCCTGTTCAAAGGAAATCTTATTTAATTTTCACTCAGTCAAGTCTAAATGTGATCATGCCAAAGTCATCCTGGTTAGCACCACACCCTTTGAGATGCTCAAGCAGGCGAGCTTTTGGATCCCTAAAGACACTTTTCAATCCATCAAGAAGGATTTCACACCACTTGTGCTGTGGCAGCCTCCCATTTGCTTTTGCAGGTAGCAGCAGTCAGTGAGAGTTGAATATTTTTTTGCAAAATATCTCTCTCCTCTCTCTCTCTCTCTCGCTGTCTTCACAGTTCTCTGACTCATTCCCTGATTTTGGAGCTTACAGTCTTTGGACACCAACTGTAATCCAGCGGCAGGTGTTTTGAAAGATGTTAAATCTAATATACTTTACTTCCAGCAACATCCCACTGGTTTTTTCGATATTAAAGATATCAATCATCCTCTGACACTTTGTGGCAATTTAAAGAAGGTTAATGTGACATTCTCGAATGACCGCAGTCACTATCAGGAGGAATACCACAATCCTGCCTTTTTGTGACTAAAAAAACGCACATTCAAGAGTTTCTGATGAAAAGATCCCAGATGACAGCACCTAAATCTGAGAGTTAAGTGGAGATTACTTTCCTTGGATCTTGGAGAAACTTTTAGTTTGGTTAAGAACGTGTGTATGTTGAAAGGCCTCGCTCACGGGTATGGATGTGATTCTTGACTAGCCACCGATGTGATGGAGACAGACAGAGCAGCAGTCAGGCTGCTGAGTCATAGTAAGAGGATCCCAAAGGAATGAATAGCTTGATTTGCTGTTTTAAAATCTAGACCCATTTGAACACTAGGCTATCTAACCTTTCACCCATGACAAATTCTAAACAAAGAGCAGACTGGACAAAGGCAGAACAGTCCAAACAGCGAAACTGCTACTGTCACCACAGGGGGAAAATCCAACCCCGTTCTCAAGGAAGAAGGAACCATCGTGAGGCAGTCTGTGGTCGAAACCTCCCAAAGCATCTCAGGTTTCACTGCAGAACTGGCAAGAAAACTCGTTTGGTCTCTTAATAAAACAGTCATGTGCAAAAGTCTTGACCTCATTTCTTGACCTCAAGTTTCATTTCTTTATATTTTGCTTGGAAAATGTAAAATAAGTGCAAAGACTTATTGAAACATGTTTACATAAATGGAAATACATCATATGAGGAAGGAATAGAGTTTGTACAGTTCTGATGAGTGAAAGTGGGTATTTGGTGTGACCACCTTGGTTCTTCAAGACGGTCTTATGAAACTTTCTTGTCGTTTCTTTAAGCAGTCTTCAGGAATGGTTCTCCAGGATTCTTGAAGAGCATTAAAAGCGCTTCTTTTCTTGTTGGTTTCCTTTTGCTCCATAATCTGTCAAGATGATCCCACACTAGTTCAATAATGTCAATCTGGAAACCTGAAAATCTGGAAGGGATTAAAGCAGTTCTGAAAGTCGTCCAACCCAGTATTGGTAAGGTGTACCGAATAACAGAATAGAATAGAATAGAATAGAATAGAATAGAATAGCTCTTTATTGTCATTGTTACAAAAACAATGAAAGGCAGTTTGGCATCTGCCTTTAGCACAAGTATTTACACAATAACACAGACAAATTTATATTTACACAAGATATTTACATGTTATACCTGCATACATACGGATACGCCCATGCATACACACACATACATGCATATATGCATGCATACATACGTACACACACATATTTCCACATACATGCTTACATGTCCAGTGTGATCAGTGATATTGCACATCGAGTGTGTGTGGGGGGTGATATTGCACATTGGGGGGGTTGCTGCTGTTGCAACTATAAGTAATAGTGGTATAATAAATACAGTTTAAAGAGGTAGGGATGTTGGTTGCATTAAAGCATACATAGAAATACAGTTTATAAATAAAGTGTAATGTCCATGGGTGTTGGCAGTGCAGTTATCCTCCAATCAGGGTTGAGATAGGGCATATTTGACAGCCTGTGGGTAAAAACTTCTACTGAGTCTGTTTGTCTTTGGCCTGATGGACCTGTAGCGTTTACCAGAGGGAAGGAGGGGGGGGGGGGGGGTGCGAGGGGTCTTGATGATGATACTGGCTTTCTGCTGAAGTCTGCCAGTAAAGTGTCTCTGAGGGGGGTTAGTGATGTGCCAATTGCCCGCTCTGCTGCACTCACCATCCGCTGCAGTTTCCTCGTGTCCTCCGCGGTGCAGCAGTTGAACCAAAGTGTGCAGCAGTAAGTCTGAATGCTCTCGATGGTGGAGCGGTAGAGGTTTACTAGTGGCCTCTGGGGTAACTGGGCCTGATGCAGTTTCCTAAGAAAGTACAGCCTTTGTTGTGCTTTCCCTACCTTTCCTGGGAAATGTTTGTGGACCAGGTAAGGTCGGCTGAGATGTGGACTCCAAGGAACTTAAAGCTTTCTACCCTTTCTACCTCCTCTCCACCAATGTGGAGGGTAGAGGGCTCAGATCGCTTTGTTCTTCTGAAGTTGCCATCTCCTTGGTCTTGGCTGTGTTCATTCCTCTTATATTTAGGTTCATATTTTGACATGACAGCTTCACAGTTACAGATTTGTTACATGATGTGAATCTTTCAGTCATGACAAAGGTGCTCTGTTGGACAGAGATCAGGTGAATGTCCTTGTCATGTTCAAGAAACCAGTTTTGAGATTATCTGAGTTTTTTGATGTGGTGTGTGTTCCTGCTGAAGATGTGCACGCTGTGGCTATTTAGGCATCAACATGGACATCAGAGACTGGCAGTCAGTGGTCTTCTGTTGCTGTAGCGCATCTGTTTCCAGGTTCGACATGTTTTTATCACAGATGCTCTACTTTACACCTTGTTTGCCAATATTGGTTATTTGAGTTGCTGTTGCCTTCCTATCAGCTCTGTGCAGTCTGGCCTCTCTCCTCTAACCTCTTTCATAAACGAGACTTTTTCTCCCAGAGAACCTCAGTGTAGTTAATGTGTTGAAAAAAGTTAAAATATAACAATAATAAGTCCAGTTTGATTCTGGCAGTAAATCTTTGCTGTAAGTCAAATGGCTAAAGGTGTGTTACCTAAACGTTCAGTGTAGGTAACCAACAAAATAACAGGGTGAACTGTTATTTTTAAAATTGTGTTGTATCTTCAATTTTTGGACAGTTTTTAACTGAGCAAATTCTCATATGGCCTGCAACATCCAAAAAATACAAACCACAAAAGATACAACTTTACACTAATGAATGTCAATATGAATAACTGAGTCTTTTTTAAAATATGAAACTACAGCCAGTGTTGGGGAGTAACGGAATACATGTACCGCCGTTACGTATTTAAAATACAAAATATGAGCAACTGTATTCCGTTACAGTTACAGTTTAAAAAGGTGGTATTTAGAATACAGTTACTTTGTTGAAATAAATGGATTACACGGCGGTACTTCCCGGTTTCATATTGTGGCGGGTCAGGCCTGTTTGGGTTTTGTTTGACAGCTACGTTCTGTTCTTCCAGGCGGCAGCGTTACGGTTGCCATGGTTACAGGGTGACGCTCTCTGTCTGCGTGTTTCCTGGGTGAGAAAGGCCTTTTTGTTGTTGTTGTGCTAAGCTAATAGGCAGAATGCTACAGGTATAGCTCTAAAGAATGTAGCATCATGGGCAGTGTAGTCCGTGCTGCAGGGAGAATGGACTGCCATACACGTTATGTGTCTGTGAGCGAGGAGGGAGAAAAAGGAAAAGTATGAGCTGTCATCGAGCAAAAACGGGAGCTGGAAGCATGTAAATATAATAATAACCACTGCAGCCAAGAAGAGTGCCTGACGAGCCCAGCTGTAAGTAAGCTATTAAGACTCGACTGTACACCGTGTTCGTGTTTTCCTCCAAAAACAATAAGTTCTGTTGGAGCAGCTTTTCAACGCCTCTCTCTGTCTCTGCTAGCAAAGTTGACCCAGACAACAAAGTAAAGCTAGTTTTCAGCTACAAGCCGACACAGAACCCACCGTATTAGCCAGAGGTCCCTTTACTACGGTTCGGAGCCGCGGACCTTCAGTAACAGTAATAAATCACAGCAATAGTACATTCATGTAGTTGTAAACAGCATGATAATATATTAAGTAATCCAAAGTATTCAAAATACGTTACTCTCATTGAGTAACGTAACGGAATACGTTACAGAATACATTTTGGGGCATGTATTCTGTAATCTGTAATGGAATACATTTTAAAAGTAACCTTCCCAACACTGACTACAGCATGTTATAGATCTCAATGGACAGACATCCATCCTATTCCAAAGACAGGTGACCATCAAAACGAACCAATTACTAATGCATTTGTGCAGTATTAATCTTTTCTTCATGCTAAACAATTTGCAACAGAATAGAAATGGATCTGCTTGATATCCACGAATATGAACATGTGTTTATTCATAATTATGCGTGAATATTAATCTTTTCTTCATTCACTGATGTAGGTATTCACTCTTATGGTAAGTATTACACTCTGATGATTGTAAAAGAGACAGAATTTGATCACCAGTGACCGCCGAAGTTCAGAAGTTGATATAATGTTCACCAAATTGAAACACAAATGTCTTTTTGTCGGAACAACGACTCTGTGCTGACAAACAGCCTATTGTAAAATCTGCCATGTTTACCGAATCCAGAGTCTGTATATGTGTCATGTTACAATTAAGCCATCCAATGTGTGGCCCTTTATCGCGGGTGTCTTTGTCGAAGGACCACACACACACGTCGCCAAAAAAAAAAGATCAAATCAAATAAATGTTAAAATTTCTTCTAAGAAATTGAACTCAGTTTGTCCCGGTGAGCTGTAACCCTGTGACAGAAAATGTGTATGCACCATGTGAGGATATGTGTGTGTTTGGAGGGGTTTCTATTTGCAGCACGTCAAAATATTTGCCGTAGAAGAAAACGCATCGGTGCAAGTTACACCACGGTGGTTTCCTGTTGAAGCTCCTGACCATTTTCCGGTGGTCGGCCAAACCTTTGGAAAAAATCTTCCCACCTCTCCGTATTTATCTGCTCGAGTTGCAATCAGACAGAAATCTCCATCTCATCTTATCAGAAGCAGATGACAAGGCTGCTATCTGTTCTTCAACAAAAAGGCCAGCATTATCAGATGCACATAAACACACACACCCAGAAGTGGAGGATTTCGTCCGGTGGCCAAGAGCAGATCCAGCATGTTGGTCATCATAAATACAAAGAAGGCTCCTTTCTGGTAAATGGCTGTAACCAACCGTTTGTGTTTACATCTGCTGCAGCCAAAGAGAGTAAACAGAGTGTGAGAAAGAAGTACAACAACTGCTATTGCAAACGGTGTAAGACAAGCCAAAACAACGAGCCATCGCCCCCCCTCCTCAAACCCTGACTAAACCATCAAAATACCCCCCGCACCCCAAACTCGAACTCCCTCTGCCCACTGCAGAAAGGGAGGCAAGTGAATGAGTCACCCGCCTCCCTCTCCATCTCTCCCCCTTTCTCCCTCCCCCCATCTCTTTATTGAGGCAGCTGCACCCTTTGACCTTTACGCCTGTGGAATGTGTGTGCGTGGACCAGCGGCTGTGAGGGTCGATGGTGAAGGGGGGGAGTAAAAGGGTGAAGGCGGGCGGGGAGGAGAGGAGGGGCCGGAGTTGGTGAATTTAAGAGATGGAGGGAGAGGGGAGGAGGGGAGAAGTCGCTTTTTCTCTCTACTACAAAAGCTGTCAGGGGGAACAATAAGCATGGAGAATGGTGTGTGTCCAGGGAGGCACTGAGCCGTGTTAGTGTGTGAACCGGGCAGAGAGAGGGCATAAGAAAGAGGGAGATAGAGAGGAAGATGGGAGAAGGGGAAGACAAATGATAGAAATTGAAATTGCACAAGGGGAGCATGGAGGGAAAGGGAATACGATGAGGGATGGAAAGACGCGCGAGGGTGAAAGAGTCTGAGAGCGAGAACGATGGGAGAGAGCGACACAAAAGTGGAGAGGGGTATTTGTTTTGTCTACCAGCGCGCTTAAATACTGAACTTCCGTTGCCAAAGGAAACAGAACACAAGGCCCAGTACTGGGACATGTGTGTGCATTTCAGTGTGTGTGTGGTCAGCATAGCAAAGGGCCCCTGCTCTGCCTCACTGTACCAATGACATCTTATGGTTAGCGCTTTACATTCACCGAAGCCTCATTAAGTTTATCTCAGCGAGTGTGTCATCGTGCATGCGTGTTCTGCATTCAAACCGCTCACATTTCAGACTACACACCGTGCAGCTGGCTGCAGACAAAGGTGCTCGCCGTGCTTTGTTTCAAAGATGCGGGTGTACGTGAGTGCGTGAGTGTTTGAACAGTTGCAGGGGCGGAAGAGAGCGGGGGTGTGGGTAGTTGAGTGGATCGGGTGGTGGTGGTGGTGGTGGTGGGAGTTCCATGATAGGGTGTTTTGCTTTGAAAGCAAACTAGGGGGATGGTGAGCCCCCACCACTGCACACACACACCCACACACACGCACGGTAAAAGTATTGATTTTCTCGCTGGTGTGTGAGGTGTGGTAAGTGGTCGGTAATAGCAGGAGAAGAGTGTTGTGAAGTGGTGCAGGTTAAGAAGTTTGGCTGCTGGGTAGACTTTTTATCTCTGGGTTGGGGGCAGCGTTGATGGGATGAGATGGGTGGGGGTCAAAAAACACTCCAATGTCTCTAAATGGAGAAGAGAGGTGTGAAAATCACTAAAAACCACTGAAATAAAGCATCTACAAAGGCACCGTTTATTATACACACACACACACACACACACAGACAAAGTGCATGTATGACTGATGCTGGAAAAACAGAGAATTTCATGCGTGTATTGTTAACCCTCATTTTGAGTAATCTGCATGCTCATATTCTACACACACACTTGTGCGTGTAGTCCAGATGGATATACATACATTCAGACATGCAGAAAGTTATGCACCAACACGCACAAGCACACTTGTAAACTAATACATGCCTCCACAAAGTACTTATGCATACTTTAGCTCAAAACGCACACGCAAGTACACTTGGATGAGTGTGAACACACGGGCATACACAGCACACAGCAAAATATTGTGATGTTGTGCAATGAAACGCATTATGCAAACCTGAGCATGTTATACAGACCCTTAAGAACTTCAAATGCTGTCTACATTTGTGGATAAATGAAAACATGGTGGCAAAGTGTGCCCAAACGTAAACATTTGATGTGCAAGATGTTCTAGGCCAGGGGTGGGCAATCTCAGTCCACGAGGGCCGGTGTCCCTGCAGGTTTTAGATGTGTCCTTGAACAAACACAGCTGATTTAAATGGCTAAATTAGCTCCTCAACATGTCCTGAAGTTCTCCAGAGGCCTGGTAACAAACTAATCATGTGATTCAGGTGTGTTGACCCAAGGTGAGATCTAAAACCTGCAGGGACACCGGCCCTCGTGGACTGAGATTGCCCACCCCTGTTCTAGGCACACACAGGACCAGATACATTTTACACCAGGGGTAGGCAACTCCAGGCCTCGAGTGCCGGTGTCCTGCAGGTTTTAGATGTCCTTGATCCAACACAGCTGATTTAAATGGCTAAATTACCTCCTCAACATGTCTTGAAGTTCCTTGAAGAACCTTTTTGAATCAATAAAGATGTGACCGAACCGCACACATTTAGATGAAAGTTTAGATGAAACTGTTTAGGAATTACAGCCATTTTTATGCACAGTTCTTCACTTTCTGAGGGTCCAAAGTAACAGACAAACTAACAAGATTTTAAATGTAATAACTCTAGAAAATCCTTTGCAGTCAATAACTGAAGTGTGGATGCGATGGACATCACCAAAAAGCTGTGTTTCCTTTCTTCAGTTTCTGTTTAGAAGAATATCCATATCTCTTTGCTTTGAGAAACTCCGTATTTTGTATGTTTTCCACTGTCCAATCAGTTTTTCCAAGTCTGGCTGAATCTGAGCAGCGACCATAGCCCGATACACTTCAGAAGTCTTCCTGCTGCTTCTATCAGCAGTCACATTATCAATAAACACTAGCATCCTGGTTCCACTGGCGACCACACATGCCCATGCCATAACATTGCCTCTGCCAACTGACAGACAATGTTTGACAGCTCCAGACCATGAGCGGTTCTGCTCCTTCTTCATACTTCTCTCTTCTCATTCTGGTACAAGTTAATCTTGGTTTCATCTGTCTGTCTCGTCTCATATCATCAGAACTGTGGGGATTCTTTTATGTGTTGTTTTAGCATTTGCACATTGCTTTAAACTTTGTATCTCCATTCATGAAGGGATCTCTTCACTGTAAAATAAATTTTTACTCCATGTTAAATGTCATGAAATTGCTTTTCTTTGCTTGCCTTTAATTATTGCTTAGATTAGATCAGCCCATTCATTTTTATATGCATGAATGTACCAGATAGTCTCGCACAGTTATTGCAATACTTGAATCTGGAATCGTCTTGAATTAGCGCTGAAAGTCTGCACTTCAATTACATTTTCACGGTTTCATTTAAAATCCATTACGGTGGTGTACAAAGGAAAAACAAACAGACAAACAAACAAACAAACAAACAGGTCAAAGAAATGATGGACCTAACTGTATATGCCTTAATCACGTGTAGAGTTCCTGATCTACCTAGCTAGCTGGCTAGTAAGATTGTCGCTAGCTAGCTAGTTAGCTAACTATCTAGTTAGCTAACTAGCTAGTTAGCTAACTATCTAATGACTAATTTGGGTTCCAGAGTGTCATTATTCATTGATTAGCTAAATCTGCTAACACTTTGGCAAAAAGAACTCAACATAATATTCTTTAAAAATATAAAATCATATGAGGAAAGCAAGCATAAGGTATTTAAGATGAATTTTAAGCCTTAGCCTCACTTGTGAAATAACAGCTTCTTTTTTAAATCAACTCTGAAGATATAGAAACAGTAACAGTAATAAGTTGCTCATGCTACATCTGCTGTGTGGAAAAATTCATGAGCTTGAAGTTTCTTATACTTTCCAAGCAGCATATAGTAGTATGGAACGATTTTGCTGCAGTAAGTTGTTTAATATTTCATGGTAAAGAGCCAGATAAACAGAAATGCTTTGTAATCTATGCAGCATGTGTGTGATGCGAGTGGCTACCTCAAAAGACGGAGCTGTAAAAGCTGCGCCGCTTTCAGTTATTTTGCTTAACAAATTTGCTTTTGTTTGTTCTGTTTCAGAGTCAAACCTGACTATTCAAATAAATGAGGGGCTGCACTTTTTATTCAGAGGCCAGTGCTGGTTTGAACACTAATGGTGTTTCCTGTGTTGCTGCGTCGAGACGCTGCGATTGCCATTATTGATATACAAAACGAGCAATCACGGAGACAGTTGGAGGCGAAGGAAACCATAAGTGCCTAATCACGTCTGTGAAACTTTACAGCTGCACGGAGCTTCAGAAAGCTTCAGTCGCCCTAAAATGTGGAAAATGTCAAGTGAGTGCGTATGGAAGGCCTCATTCAACGGACCTGTTAAATGCAGGCTGTGATGTCAGGGCGCACGGAGGAATAACATCCTTCAGACCTGTGAAGTTCTCTGATGCTTCTGTGCTTGTTTGCTGACACGCTCCAGCTCCGTGGTTGTGTTTTTTCCTCTGATGAAACAGGTGGTCTCCGTGTAGATCCCACCACTCCTCCCTGCTTTACACACAGGCTCCTGCTCCCCATAGGTTTTCTCCAGAATAGCTACAAGAAGGCTTTTCCTCCCCAATGCTTTGACGGCATCCCCCCCACCCCATTCCTCTTTCTCCTGTCCCTTCAGCAGCCACCCCCAATTACACACAACAGCTGCCAGTGTCCTTTGGAGGAAAAATGATGCGTGTCCAACAAAACTGATCTCTTTCTCCTCCTCTTTCACCTCCTCCTGTACCTCCTCTCCTCTATCAACCAGTTAACCCCCCCACACACTGCTCCGCCCACTTCGGTCCCCCTTGCACCTGAAGCATGTACCACATTACATTCAGACAGGCAGCCAGAGAGCAGTGATGATGGCAGATTTCCTGTCTACCAGGCGTGCACATGTGAAAGCCCCGGGTTTCCTTTAGTACCTCGCCTGACAGATACGCTGTTGCCGCTGTGGCGCACCAAAGCGCAGACTGTCTCTCACTCACGTGCACACGTATCAGCAGACATGACTGGGCCACGTCGACCGAATCACCAGGTGAAGGTGACAAACCCTAGCGCCGAACAACTGGGCGAGCGGCTGATTTTACTTGCCTGCTTGGGCTCTGAAAGAGTGAAACACGCTCATGCTCTTTATGAAAGCCGTACAGACGCAGTGCTACAGAGGAAGGGAAACACATCCATCAAGTGTACCTATAGTAACGAAGTCTCAAAGCTCCTCGCCGGGCTCGAGGTCCAATCAGAGACCGAAAGTTAAGTGAGTGTGTGTATGTGTGTGTACTTTTGTTGTATTCACCTAAGTGTTTAAAGGGTTTGTTAAGGGTCTTGTTTTATTTTGTCCTCTGCGGCAGTGCGATAGAGGGAATTTCATTATGCAAATCTATGTCTCTCTGCTGATGAGCATGCCCTCAGGCTTCTGTTTCACACACAATGGCACTTACTCACACTCGCACACACACACAAACACTCTGTCTCACACCCTTTTGCATGTAAATACTCTCATCTATGCAGACTGTGTGTATTTTCACCCATGCACACACACACAAACGCGCACACACACATGGAAACATGCGTGACCGTGCCACACAGACACAGTCAAGCATATCATGTCTGAGACTGGAGGCACAGCGGGTGAGTGTGTGTGTGTGTGTGTGTGGTGAGGCTAAAAGGGGATGCTTAAGGTTACAACAGTTTCGGGGTTTATGTGACTGTGTCTGATACCTGAACACACAGACACACACATGCGCACCCTCTTGGAGACGTGCACAACTGCACTGCATTTACAGTGACACGTGCAAAAATACTAAACAACACACCCACGGAAAAATACAACAAACGCACATTAAAGTACACCTTAGCATGCACACATACACACACACACCAACAAATACATGTGTGTACACGGAAGGTCAAATTACACACACACACACACACAAAGGAGACCCCTACCCCATGTGGATGTGACCCGATGACCCTGCTGTCGCACACAGTGCCCATCTGCCACAGAGAGGCACAGAGGGAGGGGACGGGGTGGGGAGAGAGGTTGTCTTGAGGGAGGGGGAGGTTGGATTTTGGAGGGGGGGGAGGCAGGGCTGTGAGGAAATGAAATGGGGGTGTGTTGAAGCACAGGAGAAACCTGGAACAGAGAGAGAGGGGAAGAAAGAAACAGTCTTCACGGTACATTTTCAGTTCACTTTTGCACTGATGTGCTGTTTGAAGCCCCAAGAAGTTTTAGTGGGTTTGACCCTTCTCTCTTCTTTGTGTGTGTGTGTGTGGAACCCCAGCACCCCTCTTTTTCTCTCTTAACATTACAACGCACAGACACAATCACCTCAGAATATTCCTGTTGCCTGGGGACGGCATATCCAGAACCTCCTGCCTGCTTGTCTCTTTTAAACCGGAGCTGTCTCAGGCCTCCTATGGTAAATAAAGAAAATGAAGGGAGCAGACTGACTACTGAGTACTGCTGACTGACTGAATGTAGAACAGATGAGGAGCAGAGAGGCAACAAAGACATCACAAAGAGGCACAGGATGGCTGATGGAGGGGGGGAGTTCAAAATATATGGAAAAAGTACACCTGTACTTGTGGTGTGGGATTAATTCTCCAAGCTTATGAAAACTGAACAAACAGTCTTATGCTTTTAATGTGAAAAGAATGCTCTGACTCTTAGTTAGAGATATGAGGTTGATAGAGTGGAAACTTGTAAATATTAATAGAGAAATCTGTTCCAGTCAAAAGGAAATTTGGATTATTGGAAGTTTTATGGAAACTTTCGGGCGCGCACGCGCAGCTTGCAAATGAACACCAAGACAGAGTCGATGGGTCTGTTAGGCAGATATATCGTCCGCAGTTACATCGAGCCGTTACTGCTTTTTTATTACATATCATATATTGGCATCCACTGCCAATATGATGGCAGTTCCACTCTGACCACAGCTGCCTGAAAACAGCCTGTAAAACCTGCAGTAAAGTTTTATTTTCTGCGCAGGCTATGTTTCATTATTTTACTGTTCAGTTATAGTTTTTGTGAATTAATTCTTTTGCATTAAATGCCAGCTATAACCATGCAAAATATTGGGCAGTAACATCTTTGGTCTCGAAGTGCCAGCTTTTGAAATTCATGCAGAATCAGGTTTAGAGATGAAGGAAAATAGATCAGAGGCTCGCACTAAAAAATGAGAGGGAGAAGAAGGGGGGAAAAAAAGTTGGATAAGGCACACAAACCATCCTTGTGGAAGAAAGGAGGGAGGAGGGAAGGCAGTTTGTGGAACAGGAGAGCGGGGGGGTGCAGAGGATATCCAGAGGGGACCAACTGTAGTGGTGTCAGACGGGGGGTTCTGCCAGCGCACATCCTGCCAACGCACCAGGAGCCAGACACACACACACACCCTCAGGCCTGGCCTTAAGTGTGTGAACAGCCCTGCCAACTGTATTCTCACCACCTCCACCACTCATCAACCCACAGTACCCCCGCAACCCCCGAAGACCCAATCTGGAATCGGTCTACAGCGACAACCCCGATGCCAACTTTGCCCTGCTGCCGCCCTCCCCCTCGATTATTTCAGCGTGTCAGAGACACGGGATGACTGAGCTCTCGACACAAAGACTGAGCGCACATCACAGCGCTCAGAGGTTCAAAAACATTTGGAAGCCGTGAACTGTTTGAGAATATTTGTATTCTTCTGAAACACTGGCGCAAAATCAATCTGGATGTTGTATAATGCTGGGAGCAGGAAGCGGAGAAGAGATTGTTTTCCATGAGCAAGCATTAGCTCGGAGAACCTTTGTGTACACACCTGCAATTCTTTCACTCCCAAAGGTGAAGTGGTGGATTCAGCAGACACATGTACCATTTGCAGCTGATGTCGGGGATTTTTTTTTTATTCCGCTCTCAACCTTTGGTGCGTGCCATCTTCCTCTCATGTTTTCTGCTTTGTATCAAATGCATGCTGTCTTGGAAGAAGTACTTCAAAAGCACATTGTTAGAAATCCCTTAATACAACTGTAAATATATCTTTAGCCCAACCCCCCTAGCTCCAAGTGACACTTACCCCTAACCGTCTTAATTCCCTAACCACGCTTATGTAAATTCCATTTGTGTGTAGTATGTGTACATAATAGATGCTGCTATCACGCATGGGCCAGACATGACATACAGATTTCTCTATTAGAGGGAGGCTGATAAAGCTTATATAGAGTCTGGAGATAGGAGAATTTTGAATTGTTGTGTTTATATAGTAGAAGATGAATTTAAGTTGGAAATAATAATAATAAAAAAATCCCTAATTTTAAAAAAACAAAACAAATTTTTCCATGGTTATCAAATGACTTTTCAAAGATTTCTCCACTAGTGGTTTGATAAAGTGTCTGGAGCCATGAGGACAGGCTTCTGTAGCAGGGGTGTCAAATTTATTTTACACCGAGTTTCACATCTAGCGCACTTTGATCTTCAGTGGTGAAAAAACCCTTTTGGCACATTTAATCCCTGAGATATCATAATATAGAAGAGTATATCTTAGTTTTCTACATGATAAAGAAATTATGCAGCAGTAATGAAAGAAATCTGTCAGTGTGACTCTTTGGGTTTAAATTGTAAGAAATAAATGTATAAAATGACATTATAAAATTCTGGTATCTTATGGCCAAGAGTGTCTTCTAACTATAAAGTGCAGAGTTTATGTTAATTCATAGAAAATATCCTATTTCTTCTTCTTCTTCTTTTGTTTTAACTAATTACCCCCAAAGAAACACATTTCTTTAGACTTTCTCTCATTTGTTTATTACTTTGTTACCGCAGTATGATTTGCTGTAGGGGAAGTATTTATCAGTAGGACAAGCTGTGAAAACTGTATCCAAAATTTATGCCGTCCACATTTTCCAAAGATGTCCAGTAATCCGGATCGGAGTCTTTGCCAGACCAATTCTGGTCCCCGGATTTGATTCCTTGTTCTACAGCTATGCTTGTGGCTTCATAAGTAGCTGAAATGCAGAAATGTCAAAAACTACACTTGAGACTGGATCCAACAGCGACTATGCCCACTGTGCTGAAATGCCCAACCTAATTTTTACATCTGGTGCAAAAACTATTTTGGTCACGTTAGCCAATTTATTCCTTCATGACAAATACAAGATGGTACTCATCTATTAAAATTCCTAAAAATATATACATATATCATTAGTTGTAGGGCTGCTATGAGTGACAGGTGCTGGCTAGGACAATAGCTGTATGCTAGGATTTACTTCAGCTAATTATGTGGTGTTACTGCATTTTGGAGCATTTTTAAGGAAGTCAAACTTTACATTTTGCTGCGGTTACTTCTACGGACAGCACTTCCAAGAAATCTGTCCTCCAGTTTTGCTGAGTGAAACACTAATAGTTAGTTTATCTGTGTTTTTGCAGCGCATCGTTACATTCCTAGCTTATTAATCAAGATTGCTAGCTTAAGCTCCTCTGAATGTTGCCAGAATGGGATTTCAAAACCAGTGCCTATCACGTGTCAGGAGGCTACATCCATCTCGTATATAAAGTTTGTGGTCTATATACAGTGTTGGGAAGGTTACTTTTAAAATGTATTCCATTACAGATTACAGAATACATGCCCCAAAATGTATTCTGTAACGTATTCCGTTACGTTACTCAATGAGAGTAACGTATTCTGAATACTTTGGATTACTTATTATATTATTATGCTGTTTACAACTACATGAATGTACTATTGCTGTGATTTATTACTGTTACTGAAGGTCCGTGGCTCCGAACCGTAGTAAAGGGACCTCTGGCTAATACGGTGGGTTCTGTGTCGGGCTCGTAGCTGAAAACTAGCTTTACTTTGTTGTCTGGGTCAACTTTGCTAGCGAGAGACAGAGAGAGGCGTTGAAAAGCTGCTCCAACAGAACGTATTGTTTTTGGAGGAAAACACGAACACGGTGTACAGTCGAGTCTTAATAGCTTACTTACAACTGGGCTCGTCAGGCACTCTTCTTGGCTGCAGTGGTTATTATTATATTTACATGCTTCCAGCTCCCTTTTTTGCTCGACGACAGCTCGTACTTTTCCTTTTTCTCCCTCCCTCGCTCACAGACACATAACGTGTATGGCAGTCCATTCTCCCTGCAGCACGGACTACACTGCCTATGATGCTACATTCTTTAGAGCTACACCGGCAGCATTCTGCCTATTAGCTTAGCACAACAACAGGCGCTCTCTCACCCAGGAAACACGCAGAGAGAGAGCGTCACCCTGTAACCATGGCAACCGTAACGCTGCCACCTGGAACAACAGAACGTAGCTGTCAAACAAAACCCAAACAGGCCTGACCCGCCACAATATGAAACAGGGAAGTACCGCCGTGTAATCCATTTATTTCAACAAAGTAACTGTATTCTAAATACCACCTTTTTAAACGGTAACTGTAACGGAATACAGTTACTCATATTTTGTATTTTAAATACGTAACGGCGGTACATGTATTCCGTTACTCCCCAAAACTGTCTATAAGATGCTTTGACTTCAAATGATACTTGGGCATTATGAGCATGGCAACATGTGCTAACTAGCATGATGAGAGCAAAAATCCCTGCACAACTAAGCCAGAGGAGTTACAAATAATTTTAAAGGTGACGTAAATATGCAGATCCAACCTTCAAATGAATAATTGAGTCCTTTGATGTGCTTTTGGCATGAGGTGAAAACTCAGGGCGGCATAAATGCATTCGGATCCCTCTTTAGGGGAATATCCAGTGCAATGCATTTGGTAGCAGTGAGCAGAAAAACCTATTACCTTACGTACAGCCATGTAGCTCATTAGATGAAAGATGAAAAGAGGAATCTAAATGTTTTTTCCACTGAATACTGTACAGTTCACAGTGGAGTGAAGCCTAAAAATAAATTCCTAAATACTCAGTCATAATGTTTGTATTACTGGTGCATGTTAGTCTAATGAAGCAAACATGAATTTTTGTACGTTACATAAATTTGTGGTTTGTCTTGTTGTAGCCTGTATCCATTCATCTGCTCTACAATGTATAATGCATCGGATAGCAGCAAACATAGCACAGAGGTTAATGGTTACGTTGACGGTTTTGTTCTTGCGCCAGTTTTAAAATGCATACGCTGAGACGGCTCAACGGCGAGACAAACAAAAGCCGTAATTGCTTTACCTCTGAGGCTAACATCGGCGCAGGCATCCTACAATTTGCTAAACAAACTCCATCCCTTTGGCTTGTAAACGATTTCCTATTATAAACACATGTTGGAGATGAATCACTCTTTAGTTCAACTCCGAGAGAGGACATTTCAGACAAGTTCCCCCTCCTGTTTTCCATTTGGCTGTTTAATTGTCTCAGCGCTGTCAACAGACTATCAAGGTAATTAGCCATGACTGCACAACAACAAAATCAGACAGACAGGAATGAACTGCAGCCTCTGAACATGATACTTACAGAGGGAACGGGTGGCAACGTCTTAATGCGGGTGCACGTATGCCCTCACGCATCCGGGCACGGATGTGCAACTGCCACACGAAGCCTCTCGTGCACAGTCATTACCGTGCCCTGAGTACATAGTTTCATGCCACACATTATATTTCCTCCACCAACCATAACCCTCCACCCACCTCCTCCTTAATCCTTTTACCTCTTACAACTCTCTCTCTCTCTGACATACACACACAGTTGCAAAACCAAAACCTCATTTCCTCTGTGCCTCAAGCTATAGGAGCAGTGTTAATTGTGCGAAGGTGGGGAGTGAGCATGGGTGTGCGTGTGCTTATATATGTATATATATGTGTGTGCGTATGTTAGTCTTCAGAAACATGAGCTTTATAGGTGTGCGCGGGCCTTTGCAACTGTACGCGTGGCTATATGTGTGAGTGCGTATATGTGAGATCATTTATTTTAAGTGTGTAGGCAGTCTCTCCTATGCCAGTCTGGGCGTAGCTCCAGGGTTTCCTGCACCACCTGGGCATCTGCGAGTCCTAGTGCCTGTCACTGGGTACCGTCCCAGCTGGAGTGTGTGTTTCGCTGCGTGTGCGGGCTTGTGTTTGTGCGTGTCAGCAGAGGATCCTGCCAGAAGCAAACACCATTGTCTTATCCTCTTTGAGCCACGGGGGCTCATACGCAAACACACACAAACTCTCAGACTGTACATCTGGTTCCGACCCCCCGTCCTCTTCTCCAGTGGATTCTTCGTTTTTGGGAAAAAAACAGAAAAACATTATCAATAAAATAAAAAGACAAAAGGAATTAAGAAGTGATGGCAAAGAAGGGAGGGCAGCGGAGGCAGAAGGTGGAGGGGGGTTCGTTTAAATAGCCACCATTAAGTCGGCAATGAAGCTCTTTGTGCCAGCTTGCTTGGACTGTACATACACCATTAGTTGTACAGGCCGTGGTAGACTTAAAAGTACCCCTGACTTAAAGGTCATCTACCTCCATCGAGCAGAGCTAATATTAAATTAGGTCCGCAGCAGTATGTGAGTTTGAAAAGAAGAAGAAAAAAAGCATTCTGGAGAGACAGGAAGATATTATATTGACTTTGGAGAGGCTGCTGGGGTTTTTTTTTTGCTCCGCTTGAAACACAACTGAATTTCGAGCTTTGATTTATGTTTTTCAGAGAACATTTCAGTTTTAAAAAAATGCAACAATAAAGGATTTCAGGACTGTAAAGCCCTGCAAAAGCTTGGTTAATCCACTATTACAGTTGCAGAAAAATGTAATGGTATATTTTGGCTGAAATACAATCTATTTTGATGGATTTACTGTGATCTGTAATATTGTAAAAATCTGCAAAGCACTGAAGCTTTTTTGTTTTTTGGGAAGGTGGGGGCATATTCGTTTGAAACTGTGTGTTGTTTTTTTTGTCCTTGTGATTCTAAACTAAAGATTGTTCATTATCTCTCCTTTTATTTACCATTCTGTTACTGGGAGTAGGTAATAAAGTTAAGAGATGATAGAGGTAATTGGCAGTTAAGTTAACGTTAAAAATAAATAACGGAGACAATAAAGGCGACACACTACAGAGCGCCAACGCTGCTGTCAGCCGGCTCAGGTAATGCTAACGGCGACGAAAATTAATGACAACAACAAAGGGGGCAGAAGAGAAATAAAAGTGCAATAAAAGAATGTCCTTGATCGTCTCTGTTGGTGAAATTGCCCTCAAACTGATGCATTTTCTCTGGGTGATTACTGGAAAGTGTGTCAAAGCTTCGGCTGTGAAAACAATTTTAGGAGCATTCGCGCAAGGGTCAGCAGATCGCCGTGTACCGAAGCACTTCAGGGTTGAAACAACACACCCAGCCCTGATACAATAATGCTTCTGGCCTCAGGCAGCACCGCCCCACCCCCACCCCACCGCAGCCCAACACACACACAGACATAAACACACACAAACATACAATCCTGTGTTCTCTGCCTCCTGATGCCCCAAGGTTGAAACGCTAAACCTAATCACCAGGTACTCACTGGAGGCAACACTCCTGCACTCAGCCAGCTAATCTCTCCACACTTTTCTTTCTTGTGTGTGTGTGCGCACGTGCGTGCGTGCGTGTGTGTGTTTGTGTGGATCTTTGCATATAAGCAGATGCCCTAGACCTTTGTATGCACAGTAGGGTTGCATGTGTTTTTCATTTCTTTTTCAACTCCCACTCTTGTGTGAAGATATTAATCCTGTGGTGTAGAGCAGCATCAAAGTAAACTGCCAGAGTGGGTGTTAGTGCATGTGTTTTTCCTGTGGGTAAAACTTGCAGTGTTTGTCTCTGTTTACGGCGCGCATCTCTGTTTATACGGTACATAAGTGCCGGGCTGGAGTTGAGCACAGGCCAATCTGAGATGTGCCCAATGTGCCCCGGGATGTTATCCACATTTTTAAACAGAAAACCATTAATCATAAAATAATCATTATCCAACCGTTAAAGCCATTCTTTTGCTAAATGTTGTTATCAGAGCAAACGGCGCGGCGTGTTGATGTGAAATTTACATATCTGATGAAGATGAAAATAATATGCATATGTTTGCGCGGTACACGATAAAAAAAATATTAAAAACGACAAAAACTGATTTCACTCCATTAATCAAACTTTTACTAAAAGGGCCGCTGCTGTTTTACAAACTCATTAAGTGTACGGCTGGCTTTGAGTGTGACAGCTCACCTGTCTGTGGTTTAGCAGTACTGTCGCCTGTAGTGTGTTGGGAATAATTAATAGATCGTGTTAGGTAATAAATATATAATCTTAAATGCTTATATGCTGATTATTATTGGTTTATATGAGAGAGGCCCAGATTTTAGTGTAAAACTAGGTTACAGGCTGACCAGAAACTGCATGTTTTGTAGAATATGAGCTCCAGACAGAGTGAAACTAAGTTCAGACAGAAAGGTTTAGACTTTAGAAAGAGGAAGTTATTGCAAGCTGCACAGGAAGTTTGAGTGCACAGGCATATTGATAAAATCAGACACAGAAAAGAGGAACTGAATAAAAGAAGTTTTGTGTGTAATGAAACTGTATGTGACGTCGAGAGGTACATAAATAACCTGGCTTCCTGTTTTCTGCTTGAGACTGGCTGATGTGAGCAGGCGTTTCTGCGTGTGCTCAGTCTCCATAAGCCAGGATATGTAAATAAAGATAATTTTTTAAAGTAAAAGGCCACTTTTGAGTCGTGTCTTTTTGGCCCTTCTTATTTTAGCTGCTTTGCCACAGTGGATCATCCATCTCACCCTATCCGTACCATCCTCCTTTGTCTCTTTTATCCAGCTTTACTACACCCATGAGTCTTCTCTGAAAACTTCCTGCTGTCCTCCAGCCTGGCAGCTCCATCTTCAACACCCTTTGTCCAGTATACCCACTATCCCTCCCCTAAATTGTCTCTCAAAATTAGTCTCCAAACCGCTCAACTGGAGCTGTACCTCTGAGCTGGAGCTGTACCTCTACTGGTGTTGGCCAGAGGGGCCGATGGCGCGATATGGCAGCCTCGCTTCTGTCAGTCTGCCCCAGGGCAGCTGTGGCTGCAACTGTAGCTTGCCTGAGAGTGAATGAATAGTTGAATTGTACAGCGCTTTGAGGGCCTCGAAAAGCTCTACATAAATGCAATCCATTATTATTATTAGAATATTGTTCCTCAGTGTAAAACTGATAACACTTTGAATCATAACCATCAATAATAATAAAAAATTATCGTTTTTTTCCCCACCAAGACGATCTTAAACTGTGTACTGCATCTATTCCAACAGCACGTCTTTATAATACAACACTGTGGGTGAAAAACTGGCCTGTGTGCAGTTCAGACCTTTCGCTGTCTGAAAACATTTGGTGCATGATGGAATTAAAATTATGACAAAGAAGGCCCAGGACTGTTGAACAACACAGCGATACAGTGGTTAGCACTGTTGCCGCACAGCTAAAAGTTCCTGGATTCATCTCCGCCTTTTAGCTGAGGTGCTTCTCTGTTTAGTTTGCATGTTCAATGGCTTTCTCACAAAAAGGTTAATTGGTGTTTCTAAATTGTCCATAGGTGTCGGTGGTTATTAGTCTGGTGACCTTTCCAGGTTGTGCCCTACCTCTTGCCCTATGGTAGCTGGCACAGGCTACAGCAACTGCAAGTGGACGAGAATGGATGGAGATGTGAAAATCATCTGTTTTTATTTAGATTTCAAAAAGACTCCCAACTTTTTTGGATTGCACTTGTAGATTAAGCCACAGCTGATATGATAAATGCATAAATATACCCAAATTTCCCATTTGGGGGACACTCATATGGATCATGCTGTTTTAAGTAAACCCAAGAAGCTGTAGGTATTTAATAGATTCAGGAGAAAGTCTCAGATAGAGGAATGTATGGGGAACAAGCAGAACTTTAGTGCTTATGATTGATTTTGTTTTACTAAACCTGCATTAGGTAAGTCTAATTAATAACCCATTCAAGACAGGCGTCCCCTTCCTCTCTGTTTAGACAGACGTTGGGTTCAAAATGTGAAAAAAAGACCTTTGATTAAGACTTTCAGACTTGCCTATTGTTCTAATAAACGTTGGTCTAGTAAACTTTACTTTATTGGGAGATTTGTTTGGATGTAAGAGTGAAGGTGAAACTATACACAGAGGTGTGCTTTTTGCAACCCTGTTAAAAACACTGTTTTTCACTCTTGTCCCATCCACTCTTTCCACAAATTTCACTTTGGCATGCCATTTATTCAGGAGTTATAAAGTAGCATCCCATGGTTGAAACAGTGCTGGTAGGGTGTGAATAATGACATCTTTGACCATTAAAATGTCCTTAACACGTCCAGCTAACTGCATAAATATATGTTTTACAGTGCATGCGCAAAGTGCTTCAATTGCCTGTCCTAATGTGTGCATAAAGTATTGGCTCTGGTGGCAAATCTTTAAGTATATGCCTGTCTGTGCAGCAATATAAATACATGTGTGTGAAAGTGCAGTGTGTGTTATGTGTGTATGAGCATGTGTAATATCTTTGGGGATTCAGCAGGGATCCCGCGAGGCTGATTAGCGGACCCTACAAAATGTCATTAGGATGTAATGAAAAAGCAGCCCTGGTGCTAATGCATAATAAAGTGAATGGGCTGTGACATTACCGCAGCGTCCAGACCACGCCTGTTGGCACATCAGCACTTCATTGGTTTGCTGGCGAATGTGTGCGCAGGAAGCCCACATCAAATATTTGAGGAAAAGATGACGGGAACAGAGTGAGCGCTGACAGCACGCCAACATTAGCGTGAGAAAGAAAGAAAACGAGAGAGAAGGGAAAGGCTGAGTCGGGCCTTCACACTACAGCCACACTAATGTGATTTTTTTAAAGTCTCCAGTCATATTACTGAGCTTGAAGATTCTTATGCGACCATGTCAATGCAGGTACACACTGGTGGAGGTTTGGTGGCTCAGTTGAACTGTTGAATTTACCACACAGCTGCTGTTTTACACAAGAAGACACGGAAAACCTGCAATTCTTTAGTCTATTCAAGACTCAGTGTTTGTTTTGCTCAGGAACACTGCAGTGAAGGACACACAGTGTCTGATAAGATCAAATACAAACTAAAACCCCACAGTTTTCCAGCTAAACAGGGCATATCCAGAATTCCCAGTTAGTGTGAGCTTTTAATGCAAACCTATGTTGAATCAACTTAGGGTTTTTCAACTGAAAACTTGGTGAATCTGCTAAAAGGTTTGTGCGTTCACCTTTGCCTTTATTCGTCTGCGTGCGTACGTGCAGCTGTGCTCGGATATGCGTCTGTGTCTCGACCTCATGACCGATCCACGTTTTCCACGAGTGATATCAGTAGCAGAGCCAAAGAAAGTGCTTTGGTTCAGTGGTTGATGCAGTAATCATATAGAGGGAGAAGTAATAACTGTTGAATATGGCACCATTTAAGTACTGCGGCCTTGACTTCACTATCGACTGCATTAGAAGTGTTGCATTTAGCTTCTTTGTGCTCTTGCGAGTGTTTGTGTGCGTGTACGTTCGTGTGTTGCGGACTTATGAGCCGTTCTGTGGAGAGCTGTGAGTAGTTGCTTATTGTGGCAGCTGTTAAATGTGAGAAGTGCATGAAAAAATATCCCCATCGCACGTTAAACGGCTGTCTGTCTTGCTTTTCTTTGACGGAGCCCCCAGTGAAGGGCGAACGAGGATGCGTTTGAATCCCCCCCCCCTTCCCCCTTTTTTCTGTCACAGCGACATCTCTCTCTTTCTAAGTCCCACAATGATTGAATATTTACTCTCATTTAATGTTACTGTCCAAAAGACAACAGGCAGCCGAGACACATATACACAAACTCGCGAATCTTCACACGCGCACACACACACGCAGTCTAGTCTACCCATTTAATTAAGCACTCTATGAATAATTCAGTTTGAGCCTCTGGGCTGAAGATAATTATAACGATCAGGATAATAATGTTTATTTTGCTTTTTATTGTATTAAGACATCAATATCTCTGCAGTGCAGTGTGGACAGTTTGCAGCTACACTTCTAATGCCTGAAGCACAACCTCTAATATCCAAGTGGCAGAGTGTCTGTCTTTGCGCGCGCGCGCGTGTGTGCGTGCTTGACGCAGAGGGTGGTGCTTGACTATATGCGAGAGCGTGATTCTGAAGCTATTATAATTTGCTCTCCTTTCAGCAGGACACAGAGGCGAATGCAGATGCCTTTTACATTTGGTTTCTCGAGTGCAACTTTGATTGGCGTCAATAGTCCCGAAGGTCACGGGTACAGTCCTGGCGCGACGCAACCTTGAAAGCCACGACTGTTCTCATTCCCGCAGAAGTATCAGGATGCATAATCCTCGGTTTAGCAGATCAATAACATATAATGTGATTACAGTTGAGCTCACTGGGCACAGCAGCTGCTCTCCACCCTATGTGGCTGCTGTCAGGTTCTGATTAGTCAATGATTGTCTATTCTTTGCCGGGTATATGGAATCAGCACTCTATTCGCTGTCACTGTATAGTCATTGATTAACCCCAGGAACAAATGTGGGAACAGTGATTGTGCCGCATTGTTGGTCTGCACTCTGGATTATTGCGACACACTGGGTAGCCTTTACCCAATGGGTGCAATTTGCTATTCTTTCTGTGGATTATTGGGAATCTTTTCTTCTTCATTCTGCAGCCGAGAGGCTGGAAAAAATGGAATGACACCAAAACGAGTCCTGATATAAATTCGATCTCGCGATGCACTTGTGTTTGGAATGTACTGTAGTTTTCTGCTATTCTGTTAGCCACTGTTTATTATTGCCTTTATCGCCGCAGGCTTAACCTGCTGAATTTAAAGTCACGCTAATCTTTGCGTCTGATAGATTTGCTGTCAGAATTATCCTTATCTGTCTATCCGTCTGACCTCCGATCCATAAGACATTCACATTTATCATCAGCTGTCTGTCACAAACACAAACACACACACATAAATCCACAAATGCACATCGCATTTATTCTATTTGGCCCGAGATCCTTAGAGTCTGCAATTGATCCTTCTCGCTGTCACCCTTCAAAGCTCCAGGGTGTCTGTCCAGACTCTCAGCCTCTTTAAGAGGCCTGGCCCAGCGACGGCCTCTCCCTCTGGGCTTCAGCAGAGGGAAAAGTCCATCTGCAGACCTGGACCTACCAGAGTTAACCCATCAGTCACTGTGGCTGATGGATGGGCCAGACAGACAGAGAGGTTGTTGGGGTACATGTAGACACACACAAACCCACACAGGCGAGCGTGTACGGAGGCAAACCGAACAACAGATTGACAGACTACAGACTCTCCCTGTGTGCATGCATGTGTGTGTGTGTGAGACTGTGTGTGTGTGTGTGCGGGTGATGTAAGTCTAAGAAACTTGAGAAACTTTCAAGGGCCTCTTGTGTCCCCTCAGTATCTACCTCATTTGATTAGTGGCCTTAAGGGGTCCTGTGGATCAATAACATACTTTGGTAGCCCCCTTAAGCTCTGCACACAAGCACACTCAAACACACACACACACACACATGCACAGCGCTCTGCAGCAGTTCATTTAGGCCGAGCCGTCAATCATCATCGTGTGGAAGGGTCCACTCTGGCCTTGCCTATCTAGGACGCTGGATGGGGGTTAGGTTGCTGTGCATATTATGTGTCTGCCTCATCCATCTGTCTCATGCATGCACCTATCAATTAATTCATGCTTCTAGTTGTGCCTGTCAATAATGGCAAGTCAATTTGAGCCGGTGGGTCAATACTAATAAGTCTGACATCACAAAGGTTTTTCTTGACCATTCAAATCTCATTTAACTGGGAAATAAAACCCGAAAAACACATCTATCAGAGTATGTACATAGGTCAACCACTGCGATAGACTGGATAATGCCACTATCCAGTGGAACCATACAATCCCTCACCAGTGAATTGCAGGCTAACTGCTGTGCTCAAGGGCACTTTGACTTTAATTGTGGAGGGAAGTTGGAGCATTTTATCATCCAGATTTTCCCATGTGGTCCAGTAATTGGAATGATTGGAACAAAGGAACCATTAGGCGACCACCTGCAGCTTGATAAAGTGTGTTAAAAAATATTAAATAATAAAAAAAAACAGCAGCTTTTTACACGTTGCGTACTTAAATAAACACAACAAAGGCTTGTGTTTTAATTATTCCACACTGTCCGCTTTTAGAGTAGTTTGCAATACAAAGTCTAATATTTTACCCTAAAATAACTAACTGAGACACATTTTGTGAAAAGTTGTGAAAATAAAAAAAATTATCCCACTTTTTGATTTCCACTGGGACCGTGTTGACTTCATATTCATTATTAGCGGTTGCAGAGCTGTTATTATCGCTCATCCTTATTTTGGCTCTTCAAAATAAGGTCAGGGTTGAGCAACAGCGAGGCAGGTAAGCAGTACCTTCATATTTTGTGATGAAAAGTATCAATGTTAGTGTAAAGCGGGAGCCGAATGAAAGGTTACCAGGTTATTGTACCCGAACGACTAAATATGTGACAATTAAAAGGAGCTTTTACTGTCATGTGACAAAGATATTTCTTCAGGGCTGTGAAAAACTACCAGTTTATCACACAGTCGCTGAGTAATTTTAGTCCACGCTTCCATGCAATATTCCTTCGTTCACTGAGATTTGCTTGCATTCATTTATGCACAGCTCTTTCCAGGTCACACCACATTAGGGATGGGTATCGTTTAGGTTTTATCCGATACCGGTGCCAAACCGGTACTTTTGAAACGGTGCCGGTGCTTAAACGGTGCTCAAACCGGTGCTTAAAGAATGGAAAACACAAAAGTGGTCCAAAAACCTCTCATGTTCAGCTGTTTTTTTTGTAAAAAGATAACAATGTTAGCCTTTTCTGCAGCTATGGGGCATATATGGTATCATTCTTGGCTGGAAGCAGTGCTTAAACAATGGAAAAAAACACAAACTTTGTCCAAAAACCTCTCATGTTTAACTGTTTTCCACTTTTTCTTTGGTCATTTTAGCCTTTTTGGCCAGGGTGAAGGGAGTATCTGCCATCAAACAAGAAGACAGCCGCATGTAGCTATGATGATGTTTGCTGTTCACCTTACATGCATTAATGTAATAACGTGGTTAGCCTACTCAACGTAAATTACACACGAACAACATTAAGCTACTCACGCAGAGAAGAACGGCTGCTGCTGCCATCATCATCCGTCATCATTTCTGCTACACTGGCAGGGCTAGGGGCCAGGACTCTCCTCTTCGGGTTTTTGGGGGATGTTGCTAATTCCGGGTCCGATAACAGGCAACCCACAAGCAGTAGATGTGCTCGGTGTGAGGTCTCGCAGCAAGCTATCAAATACGGCGCATTTCTCGGCTTTAAAAAAAAACACTATGCGTCGCCAGGTGTTTCATCAGATTTGAGGTGTTACCTCCTTTGACAGTATCACAGTATCAGCTTAAAGCACTTGTTGCAGGCTGCTGAGTTTGCATCTTTTGCTGTGAAGTACAGCCAGACTTTTGACCGCTTCGCCTTGGACATTTTTAATTTGTAGCTCTGCTCTAAAAGAACGTACGTACCTGGACCCGCCTACTATTCTCGGAAACTTAAAATGATTGGCTAGAATCTAAAGTGTATCATTCCATACCAGTTGGTGGCGGTAATGCACCTTTCAGTTGTTTGCCAACCGCCAATACAAATGTAAGGAAGAAGAAAGTGTATCACAGCTCAGGAAAAAAAGCACCGAAATAAAGCACCGAAATGTGCGCTGCTTTTCGGTCTGGTTACTACCGTTTATGTCAGAACCGGTGCCATCATGGCACCGGATACCGGTACCCATCCCTACACCACATCACACCACAGTATCTGAACCAGTTTGAGGTCTTTTGTTACCTAGTTTCAACCAAATGTGCCTTCTTACTTGACTCTTTTTTAATCCTTTCTGATTGTAAGGTACCCAACAAGCCCAAATCATGATCCCTCCACCACTGTGCTTGACAGTTGGCTTGAGATGTTTGTGCTATGCTGGCTTATTCAGATGCAACTCTGAAAAAAGTGGATTTCTCTTTGCAACACTTCAAAAGAAATATATATAATTTTTCAGTCTTTTTCTCATTGTGTTGTCATGCAATGTAACACGTTTAACTTAGCAACAGGCCTGTAGAGTCTCAGATGTAGTATGTATGAGTATTGCAGGGGTGAATTTGCTGGGATACTCACTCCTGTAACACAGCTCAATGCTCCAGTCCCACAAAAAGTGAAAACTTCTTCCGTTACAGTGGTGCTCGCTCTTGCTAATGATCAATTACTCAAATTCATTTGATTAGTTATCACTTGACTGCTATTTACCTGAAGCAATAAGGGTGTTTTTCACTTTTTCTTTTGAAAAATGTATTTTTCACATCACTGTCACTATAATAATATCTACCGCTTTAAGGCCTATAAGTTCAACAAAATGAAGTGTATGGTAAAAAGTTTTGCTTAGAGAGAAAGAGCCTAAGGAAAAGGATCTTTTACAAAGCCAAATCTAACAGGAGAAATGGGATCACATCTGGGAATGGTTAAAGACTGATTTTCATAATTAGTGACAAATTTGTGTTTGTGACAATTTGCAGCAGTTTGGGACAATTGGTGTCACACACATTTTATTTTATTTTTTTTTTCAATACAGTCAGATTCAAATTCAAACTAAAACGTCATCCCAACGGAAACCCACATCAGGCCTAGGCATGTCACAGGGGCGGGCATCATTCCTAATTGCCCTTTTGCTGCTCTGTGTGGCCTTCCTGTCCAAGCTGAATAGAAATAGAGTGTTCGACAAACAGCCTGTCCACCCACGGGCGTTTGTACCAACAACCTCGTGGCAGACGCCACAGCAGCTGGACTAACCCCTGCACACTCAATTTCACACAAGACGCGCACTTAAACATACATTGTCACCTTCCCCAGGGTGCTCTTCAGCCAACGTGCCCCGATACAGAAGCACAGCCCACCGCCTACGCCGCTGTCACTCACTTATAGCTCCGCCCGGCTACTTTTCATTCCCACGCACACACGAACGCAGTCGTTGGCCACCCACACGTGCCAGTTAACCCTCTAATGAGGCGGCACGGGTGGTGTTGTGTTCTGCTGTCCCCCCTACATCTACCCACCCGCTCCTTGGGGATGGTCAACCTGTCGGCGCGTTGGCTTTATTCCCGCCCACGCAGACTGCCCGATGGACCTCTTCACCTAATTGTCGGCCTGAATTACCGACTGACTGATCGTCTGGATGACTGACTGGGTAAACATGTAGCATGCTGGGATGGCGTGGGTGTGGGAACTTTAAGCAAAGCATGGGGGATGTAGACCGGAGTGTGAATGGATGGATAGCACAATCGCTAAAAGACTGGGCAAACACACATCACTAAAACATTTACATTTTTAAATTCAGAATCATTTGTTTTGCTGCATCTTGTAACAACTGCTGAGTGCTTTGTGGCTGCTGCGTATGCATTCTTCAACACCCTGTTGGCGTTTCTTCTACACTCCTTTGGTGGTTTGGTGCGAAAATGTCTGATTTATTCTGTTCAACAAGTTTCAAAGATCTTTTTTTGTTTGTTTTCAGAAAACAACGATTACAAAACCAAAGAAAAGCAGCGTTTGCTCCGTTTCCCTGCTCTTTAATTATCTATAGGAGATGTTGGCATAGCAGTGTTTTTAAGTGTGATAGTGACTGCTAACACTGGCAGAATGTAATACATCTGTCTGCTCACTTAATTTTCCCCGCAATAACAATGCTACCCACTTCCCGCTCTCGCACTGTCAGAATAACAGCGGGGAGTTATCAGACCTAGAAGCAACAATTAAAACCAAATGAAACTTCACCGCTTCCTACGCAAAGCTGATGGACAGTCACTGCAGCACCGGCTGATATGCATCGCCTGCCTTCCTCTTGCTTTGAGCAACTCCGTGGTGTCATGTTTGTGTTTGCGCGAGTGTGAGACCGAGGCCGGTCCGTCGCTGGTGATCTTCCATCGCGAACACGGCAGCAGCCCGAACACTCAACTGCACAACTGTTAATTTCTCTCTCAGTGAATAAATTAATAGTTCATAAATAAGCGAATAAATTAAAGAATGGATGGGAGGAGAGAATGGGAGGAGAGGAATGGGGGCAGGAAAAACTTTCTCATCAGAAAAATTTAATTTCTCACTCCAACACCCACGAGAACGGGGGGAGGGAGGACTAGGTGGCGGGTAATGGATGCGAGTGCTCACGTATGTGTGTGTGTGAGAGAGAGGGAGCAAAAGGATTCATTTTAAGGCTTTTTTTTTTATATCACACCCTTCTGAGCGCTGACATGTTTGCATGTTTTTTTTTTCTCTTTCCAAGATCAACATCTGCGCCTGTTATTGACAACACACAGCCATAGATAGCCGACAGAGGCGGTTTCTTCATTAATTATGATGAACCGCGATGTTGGTGCATGTAAATTTTCTTTAATTCAGTTTGTGTTGATAACAATAAGTTAATATGAAGTTAAGCTGATGTAGCCACTCCTCCCGTTCACCTCAAAGACCTCGGGTGAATATAAAGCAGAAGAAGCTGGTAGAAAACAGCGGAGACCGTCCGCCGCCGTTTCAAACCACTTCAGAACGCACATATGCACAAATTATAAAGGTCAGACGTCCAGAAGAGCAAAGGTTTCTTCTCTGAGCAAGGCCGGAGTCTGCTGTCTGCTGTAGGAGATTTCATTTTGTGATAACAAACAATACAATATTTACGGAAGCTGTTGTGCACGTGGACGAGTGACTTTTTTCAAGTTTTCAAAAAACATTAGAAAAATAAGTTAAATTTGGGTGCAACACAAGTATTAATGAGAAAAAATTTAGGCTGTCTTTGCTTTAACTCAAATCTTTACATAACATAGGTCTGTTCTAGTTCCCCTTTTCCGTTACCAACTACTCGGCCAACACGTTCTCACTCCCAAAGCGTAACATTTTACGCTAGGTGACAAATCGTCAACATATTACGTTTTCGGCTACCCAACACGTTCCTAAATGACGACCTCGGAAAAATGAGGAAATATGAGAACCATATGGACTCAATCTACACATGTTCGCTCTTTTTCTTCAAATCACTTAGAAACACGCTATTTAACATCATTAAAGTCCTGGTTAAGATCAGGAAAAAGGTTATGGTTAGGGCTAGTGATAAGGTTAGGTTTAGGGCTGGAATACAGGGCTGGAACGTCTATTACCGCAGGAGCGTCATTGCACTGGATTTTGGCCATAACCCGCCGCGTACCATACGAACGCCAAAGGTCTCCTTTGGCGTTCCTCGGGAACGCCGCGGGATGTGACAAAACGTCGGCATGTTACGCCTCGGGAGTGAGAACGGGCTCACTCGGCTTGACTTGACGTGACTCGACTCGACGTGGTTTTGTTCGTTTTCCATCCAAATTAAACAGCAAGGCGGCCTGAAAGTCCCATGACTTCTCTTGTATGTGACACAAAGACAACACAACAGTGGAGGACAGCGAGGCGATGTCATACCTGCTGCTGGACTGATGGTAAATGTGTGTGTTTCGTTGGACCACGGTGTTGTTGTGTGTGTCACCATTTCCCTTGTTGTTGGGTTTCAAAACTGACGGGTTTGATTCTCGTTAACCTAACGGAAAACAGCCGAAAGTAAGTGTAGTTGAGTCAAGTCGAGTGGGTGCTAGTGGAAAAGAGATCTAACAGGTTCCAGGGTTTTGTGTTGGAAGTTTCAATGATAATTCAAGGGCAGCACGGTGGTTAGCAGTGTTGCTGCACAGCAAGAAGGTACTGAGTCTGTGTGTTAGCCCTGCGACAAACTAGTGACCTGTCCAGGGTGATTATTGCACCTGATCACATGCTCTCAGAAATTAGGCAGCATATCAGTTTTTTTAGACCCTTCATTTCAGTCGAGTCTCAGAAACTTAGGTGTTATATTTGACAGTTCGATGTCTCTTGAGAAACACTCTAAACAACTTGTCCGGAACTGTTTTTATCATCTAAGAAACATTTCTAAACTCAGACTACTGGTGTCAAAGGCAGAACTTGAGATGATTATTCATGCTTTTATTTCTTCTCGTTTGGATTATTGTAACGGTCTTTTTACGTGTCTCAATAAATCAGCTCTGGATCGCCTTCAGTCTGTGCAGAATGCAGCGGCAAGGCTTTTAACTGGTACAAACAAGAGCTCACACATTACTCCAGTTTTGGCTTCTCTTCATTGGTTGCCTGTAAATTTTAGGGTTCATTTTAAAATGTTAGTTGTAACTTTTAGAGCTCTGCACGGTGAAGCTCCCCAGTATATCTCTGACCTGTTGAAACCTCATGCTTCATCCCGAGCACTTTGGTCTTCAGGTCAGAGGCTACTGGTGGTCCCACGTACTAGGTTTAACCCTTTAAAGCCGGTTGGAGCGGGCACGCTCTGTTTTGTGTAACTATTTTAAAATCCCGGTAGCTCTGCAACCACGTAAGCTAGCGCAATAATTTTTTTTGCATATGAAACCGGAGGAGTTGTACTTACTGTACTTACATCTTCTGCCATCAGCTTGTCCTCGGTCACAGTTTCCTTCCACATATAGCTTTGCAAAAACTGCATAAAAAGCACTTGCAGCAACAAAAACATAATATCCCAGAAACATGCTTTGCCGATCCGATCAGCTGTTCATAACACTTCCTACATTGGATTAGACGTCAGCGCGAACTATCGCATGTCCGCCATGACCTGCCCGAAACCGGAAGTGACGTCATTTTGCGGAAATGTAGTTTTTTACCATCAGGGCCTCAATGAGCCTATACTGGTGTTTTTAAAAGTTATGTTTGACTTTATGACTTTCTGTGTCGTTTCTGGGATGCTTAGGACTCATATTGCACTGCTGGAAATAGTTTATTTTGATGCATATGCTGCTTTTTTGCAAATTTGCATTATAATATTTATTTTCGTTTTTCCTGCAGTATATAAAAATTGGTGTATTTCAAAAATAAAACTATGAAGACACTTAAAATAAATTTCCTGTGGTGGGAAACTATTTTGTGCAACTTTTTTGTATTTACAGTTTTGAGGATTAAGCCTCTTAAATTTCTCTAACTAGAAATATATGTTAAAAAAACAAAAACGATTTTCAATTTTTTTGTAGTTTATTGCACTTTTTTGCAATTTATGTAATTACTATGCACTTAATTCATACATATTATTAAAATCTAGGCTGTAATGGTTGTATTGATGTATAGCAACTTGAAATGCTCCCAAAAATGGCTCCACAGCATGTAAAAATATAATATAAGCTCTGGCGGACTTGGTTCTATGGTAGGTCTTAAAGGGTTAAAACACGTGGGGATCGGGCTTTTCAGGCACCAAGGCTGTGGAACTCTCTGCCGTTGTCTTTACGCTGTCTAGACTCTACTGACTCCTTTAAAAAGCAGCTGAAGACATTTTTATACAAACGGGCTTTTAATTAATTTTAACTTGTATGTCTGATCTTATTGTAAAGCACTTTGTGATTTTTATCTGTGAAATGTGCTATATAAATAAATTTTACTTACTTACTTACTTACCCCAACTCTCGCTCTATGACAGCTGGGATAGGCTCCACCGCCCTCCGCGACCCTGAAAAGGATAAGCGGATGGATGGATTTGACTAATGTTGAATTTTTGATACATTTTTTACTTTGTATCCTGTTTGGGTTTTGTTGTCATGCCAACTTTAAGTTTTCTTTCATATTGTATTAATGATATTGAGCTTGTGCTTTAATTTTATTGTTATGCCTTCTTCTGCCTTATTTTGTGTGCAGGGTAAGAACAAGTCTGCTCGGATAGTAGTGAATGTTGCCCAATAAATGTGCTTCAGAGCATCCTAGTATTCCATCTGAATGTCGCAGCTTGTCATAACATAACGTAGAAGATGGAGACGGAGACGAATAAGTGCAAAACAGAATTCAAATGATTATTATTAGTCACTGTAAAGCTGCACCGATTTATCTATATGTGTATATAGAAAGTGAACTGCATTGTGCACGGTGATGTGATAGAGCACCGGAGCTTCTTCTGTGCTAACATGCTGCTCATCATAGTAGTTGATGAAATATTCCTCCACATGTCTGGAATATAAAATCTACTGATAAGGTCAGACAGAGTTATGTGAATCAGCTTTCGGTGCAGCAGAAGCTGCTGAAAGAAGGTTGGCAACAACAATAACAGCTAGCAAGAGTGGCGCTGCCATAAATTGAATACGATGACTCGAGGTTTGGGTGGTGGCTGGATTTTTCTCCGCTTTCAGTGCGAGGCTGCTGTGTTTTCTAGCCGGTGGCTAGTGCGTATTTATCAGCAAACGTGATTTGCAGCAGTAATACTTTAAACTGAGTAATATGCAGTATGACTAAAGTCCTGGATGATGGATAGTGTGTTTCAGCTTATAGCGCCGTGGCAGCCACTGGTGAATAACTGCGGTTAGCAGCATCAATAGGTCATACTAACGGCAGTAGCGAACGGTGTACGCACAGAGATTAATGTGTAAAATACATCACTCTGTTTTGCTAATGTGTGTGTGTATTGTAGGTGCATAGTTGGCCCTGTACAAAGACTGAAGCTAATGATGAACAGCTGTTGATCAACTCCTGTGAGTGGCACTAATGGCCTCATGTTCCTGCCCGACTGTGTTATGAGCTCCATTTTTAGCAGCTTGTCTACTTAGAATGCAAACAAGTTTAGCTGCATAAAGTGCTCTCAACTTTTTGGCTACTTGCTTTCTTTTGTTCCTTTGGACCCTTGACCTCTCTGTTCGGTATAAAATGTCACAGAAGACCCGTCATTAAATTCTGATGAATTGAACTTTAACTGTGGTCAATAGCTGCTAAACATGACCTGAGCGTGAGCGTGGTCGCATAAGGTTAATATGCCTCGGTGGGCTTTCAAGATCCGATGCCAAGAAGCAGGTAAAAGTCCGCTTGCAGTTTACAACGCTGTGGCCAAAAAGTTTGGGGACTGGTGTAAAAATCTTAATAAAATAGCTGGTGAACAATTCAAACCCTGTTTAGGAGAAAATGGCACAAAGATAATATATCAGATTTGGAAAGTGACACATTTTATTGTTGTCTGAAAAATATATGCACGTTTTGAATTTGAGTCAACTGTGTTGCGTCAGAGCTCTGAAGACAAGGCAGGAAGGCCAGTTCAGCATCAGAAGGGTGATGTTCAGTGCTAGCTGCGAGAAAAACCGCACAGTTTGCGCTGGTATAACTTTACTGCATGGCTTCATTTTGCAGTAGACACAATAACCAATAACCTTGTCTAGAGCAGGTTGTGTGTTCAGCACAAGTAACCTTGGTGATCTAGCCAGGTAAAAAGAAAGCTCTTCATGACATTGACAACTCTAGCTTTAGGCTCAGCATACCTGACTTACCCGACATATCCATTAATCACGCTTTGTAGTACAACCCTCAGGGCTGTTACACTACATTGGTCTGCTGAAATAAGCAAAGCTTTCCCTGGAAAAGACATCGTGCCGATGGAAGCCGTGTGAGTTTCATGATCATGCACCTTCTAGCCCAGGGGTGTCAAACTCAAATACACAGTGGGCCAAAATTCAAAACTGGAACAAAGTCGCGGGCTAACGTTAATATTTATTGAAATATATTTATTCCTCCAGATATAAGAATGAATCTTTTCTTATGGACACGTTTTGCTGAAAAACTGAATATGGAACAAGCAAAGCTTAATACTAAACAATATATATATTAGCTGTATAATACCAGTAGGCCAGCTCTGATAGTAATTTGGTATGGCTTCGCGGGCCAAATGTAATTAGGCTGCGGGCCAAATTTGGCCCGCGGGCCAGAGTTTGACACCTATGTTCTAGCCTATTTTGGAAGATCAACCGCTAGAGAGCTTGAAGGATTGGTATGAGCCAAAATTTTAAGCGTTTTGGTTTACTGATCGTGATCTTTCAATGAACTAAGAAGGTGTAGAAATTGTTTGTGAAGGTTCTCAGTCATCCAGGTCATCGTAGTCAAAGGAGCTTGCAAAGAAAAGCGTCTGGACTTCTTTAAGTTGTCTTTAAGGTGTAGAAATTGACTAAAGATCATCATTATGTGTCCCTTATATCTATTTGTGGCAAAGCTAAATCCCCATCTTGTTCTGCAGGCAGGTATGGTGAATCAAAGAAGCGAGACGCTACTAAAACGCAGTTTGTTTATGACTTTAACGAGAATAGGTCCTCATTTTTGATTAGCTACATATCAAATAATAATGTGTCGGCATCCGCAACGTGTGATAATGTGTGTGGTTGAGAACTTGTAATATGCAAAAGCTGATTTCCCTTGCTAGTCGTTAGCGTTTCCAATAAAGCGCGGATTGGCCCAGTGCTGATACTTGGCCAGCCATTTGGGCTTAAGGATGACGCCTTTGGGTTGGAACATGGCCACGCTGGTGAACAGCTATGTTGGTTTGTTTGTTTTGATCCACTCCTTTGCACAGCATGCTGTTTGGAAGACTTTCCCCAGGATTACATATACCATGAAAAGTAGATTACTACACTCGCTGGATTCCAACCAAAGACTGCTGAGAGATGAGGTCTGCTGAGGTCTGCTAAGACTACTCTGATTCAATTATTTATTCTGGTGCTGCTTTTGGATGTGGGCTGTGCGACTGAGTGAAATCCCGAGAAGACGAGCCTCTTTTAGTTTTCATTGTCCTTAAGCACAAATGATTGTATGAAGAGAAAAGCACCTTGAACGCGCTACAGTCAAAATAAAGCAGTTGGATTACCCAGTTAGCCAGATAGCTGCGGAGAAAAAAGCCACAAATAATGGTTTTTGGGGGGATGATTTGTAGCTTTGCCCAGTGATGACCTTTTTTTTTTTGTTTTTTTTAGAACACTGCTATCTTTGGCTTTTTTTTTCCCTCCTTTGCAAAGTTTCCAAACTTTTTCTGTGTGATTGTCCCGAATGTGCCCTTGAAGAGAGCAGCCGACAACCGACGCTGCAGCAGAAATCCTCCCTGTAAAAGTGTCTTTAATTATTAATGCTGGCCCTCCATACTGGCACAACTCCAGGCTGCCAGTGGACAGCCACTACATTTCACTCAGTCACTGCCATGAATTATTCTCACACTCTCATACACGTCTGTACATGCACATGCATGCAAGAACAACGTGAAAGCCACAGTAGGCATATGGAAGTACATGCACTCGCCGGCCTGAGGAGATATGACCATTGCCTATGCATTAAAAAAATATCATAACGCAGTGCACAGCGCTAAAATAAATCCTAATGGAGCATTTATTATGTAAGCATGTGTAACCGGTGTGATTCTGCGTTGTGTCTGATAAAAAAGGTAAAAGAAAGAAAGGCCTCCAAGTAAATAATTTGCCCACTCCAGCTCCTCTCCCACAGGGGAATTGTAGAAAAGGGCTGGCATTTATTTTTACATTAAGAATAGAATAGAATAGAATAGCCTTTATTGTCATTGTACAAAGTACAACGAAATTGGAGTGCCACTCCCTTGGTGCAAAATGCAATAATAAATATAAATGTAAATATAAAAAGTACAATAAAACAACCGAAGTACTCAGATAATAATAAGTACAATATATACAGGATAGCAGCATAATATAGTGATAGTATGAATAGCAGCATAATATAGTGATAGTATGAATAGCAGCATAATATAGTGACAATGGCAAGTATAGTTAAGCAGGTTTAATTGTTTTGTGCTTATTTACTACGGCGATAGCTCTGGGAAAGAAGCTATCCCTGAATCTGTTTGTCCTGGTTTTATGTGACCTGTACCGTTTGCAATGGCCTCCAGACTGGGCAGAGAGCAGCCAGTGATTTTCTGGGCTGTGTTGATGACCCTCTGCAGTGCTTTCCTGTCTGCAACTGAGCACCCTGCATACCATGTTGTTATGCCGTACGTTAGGATGCTCTCTATGGTGGCTCTATAGAATGTCACCAGCAGCCTCTCCTCCAGGTTGTTCCTCCTGAGCACTCTCAAAAAATGGAGACGCTGCTGGGCCTTTTTTTTTTACCACCGCCGTGGTATTTGCAGTCCAGGAGAGATCAACAGAGATCTGCACGCCCAGAAACCTCATGGAGTGTACCCTCTCCACACACATTAAACATAAAGTATGGATTTACACGTAACATATTTGACATAAGATAAAACAAAAACATTAACATGAAATCCGACATACTTGATCAAAAAAGGTAAAAGAAAGAAAGACCTCCAAGTAAATAATTTGCGACCTACGACCAAATACAAACAGTGGGGAAGAGGGTTAGCTCAACCCACCACAACTTCCAAGCTAGCAAGGAGTATATATTCATGCTAGCACTTATGGCGCCTAAAACACATTTATGATACACACATACTACACACTTATAACATCTAACAAAAAACAGGCTTAATAATGACAATAATTGAACTAAAATCACAATCAGAAACATCCAGGTGGCTAAATATGAATTATATGTGTGTTTTACAGTGTTGGAAAGAAATGACACCCACCTCTCCCACAGGGGAATTGAAGAAAAGGGGAGAGGCAAAAGGGGTACACTGTATTTATAGGATTGCACCAAAGAAGAAGAAGAAAAGAATGAGGAGGGGCTCTAACTGATAATGAACATAACTACAGGCTTGGAGGTCCTAAAAGTCAGGTATAAAAGGAACAGTTTGGGGGTTTAGGACACATTTTGGGTAATTATAACAATGTGATTTATGACCCTGTTACACTTGCGTGCATGAATGTACAGAAGCAAGTGCGCGCGTTGACACGTTTTCACTCCTGCTGTACGTTATCTGACGTATCGCGCTCACACTTCACCAGACGCACAATGGCTCTCCAAGCGCACACGGGCCATTTGCAGTATTTCTTCTATTCAGTGTATTCTGTCCGGCTGTCAGCGGGCTGTCAGTGTGCTCAGTTGCCAGGCAAACAGCCCCACCTCCTCCCAATAATAAAATATGCCTTTAAAATGTCACTCGCTCCCGAAAGAGCAAAAGCAGAGGCAACAAATCGATTCACATTAGTTGTTCAATTGACTTTGGCTTGAACTCCTACTCTCCCTTTGCCTCCTTTTCCCTTTTCTTACTTTCTTTCTCGCCTGTTTTCTGGCCCTTGCTCTGTCCCCTCCTTGACACTTGCTTTTTTTTTAAAAATTTATTTTATTTTTTTCTTTTTCCCCCCCGGTTTACAGCTTCACAGATCTCTCCACCTCCTCTCTCCTCCATTTTCACCTCTCCTCTATTTTCTCCCCCAGCTAATCTAAACGAATAAATGCAGCGGCGGGCGCCGGCAGAGGCTTCGGGCGCATCTCCTATTCACTCTTCCTGCCGACCACCACCGTGGCAGCACTCATTTCAATTTTCACCTCGTTTTAGACTTATCACATTGACATCATTAAGGCTCCCTCTCAGCGGCGCACTCATTCGTTATCCTCTCCATTTTACACCTTTCTATCTGTCTCTCTCTCTCTGTCTGTTTGTGTGTGTCTCCCTTTCTCTCCCCTCTTCTCCCTCTCCTTATCTGTCCCGCTCATTGTCAGAGGATTTAAAAGGCTCTCTATTTGAGAGCAGCGAGTGTCTGAGCTTTGGTTTTTCATCCCAGTGACAGAAACCTGTTGGAGCCTCCTTATTCAGAATGAAAGAGTGGGACGTTTTTGCCTTTTTAAAGGGGGTAGCAGGAAGCCGCGTCGGGCTTGTAAAGCTGAAAAAGTGACACACGACTCGCTCTGTTTGTTCATTTCAGCGGGGATAATATTTCTTTCCACATAGCAGCAATATTTCTATTATAACTTAAAGGCTGGGGTAGGCAGAAATCTAAACAAGGTAAGCAAACAAAATGAAACATTTGAAAGGAGAGAAGCCTCCTCCCAGCCCCTCCACCAAATAAGCATGGATGCTGAGCACTGGCAGGGTTCGAAGGTCACATATCAACGCATTCACTCACATCCCGCACACCGGATTGTTTCTAAAGCCTGAAACCAGGACCAGGACTTTGTCTTTGCAGCACTCTGAGTATAATATGTTGAAAGGTTACCATGGACTCTTAATGAAACGACACTCTAATACCACATTGGCCGACCCAGAGGAGTTTGATTTGTATTTAAGCCTCGGTCTGATATCTAATATTAGTTCAGTGAAAGTAATCCTGTATCAGCGAACAGCTCAGACAGCTCTTCAGTGCCCAAAGAGTCTGTTAGGAGATTAGCAGATCAATCGGAGATTGATCGAAAGAGTTTTAACGTATTAATCATTTTAAGCGTTTAACAAGCCGGAGTGTCACATCCTCTTATTTCAGCTTCTCAAACGTAAAGAAGTCGTAATTATTTCTGATTATTTTTTTGAATTCGGTCCTTGAGCGTTTTGAGGCCATTGCCTTGGGTTTCTCGGAATTTGCGTTGAGCAGTTTCATAACATTTTCTGATATCTTGAGGACTAAATTATTATCAAAAGACCATCTCTGAGGGGGAGATTGAGATTGGATGCCCTTGGGATGCTCGAGAGAACAGAAGCCTTCACAAATGGGCAGATGTCTCCTACAGAGGAAGAGAGCTTTAACAGAGTTCAGTGCTGCACAACCACAACAAGAGTGTTTTATGATGGCACTTTGCAACGCTATAGCCAACAGCGGACAACATTCACACATCCCATTTTGGCAAAATTCAGATTAGGAGAGTAAAATTGAAAGTATTAATTAATCCCCGTAATGAAGCGTATCGTGTCATGTGACTGGCCCAGAGCTCCTCCTGCAGCACCGCGTTGTACTCCGCTCGTATTGCGCGCACGCTCTGAGCTATATGTTTGCCTGACTACTTGCACTAGCTTATCTTCCAGCCAGCAGCTTGTTATCTCCAACGTGAAAATAAAGTCATAATGTGTTGTACTTTATTCCTCTTATCTTACTGCAGTGTTTTCTCAACATCGGATCGGTTTTGCCGCAGCGTCGGGCTTATCTTACGCCGCTGTCCGCAGCAGAAAAAAGGCTGTTGGGTCTCTGAACCCAGTGTCTTGTTTAGCCCAGCTCTGCCTTCAGCTTATCTGAACACCAGTGTTTTCACAGACGGTGTTTGACACGGAGGACCCCGTGGTTGGCTTGGTCAGAGGTCGAGTGAAGGGAAACGGGCAGAGGGCGAGGTCGGGAGAGAGGAAAGAAGCGAATACAGGCCACGGAGAAAGGAGGCGGAGGTAGGTTAATACCCCTCTGAAAAGGAGGCCAGAGTTAATATCCCCTGTGCTTTAACCCTGGGCTAAGCTAATATGGCCTTTCCTAATGAACAACAGTGGCCCACATCTGCATTGTTAGCTAGGAATCTGTGCTGCCATCTTGGATCAATTTGAGGGCAAATAAAATCTGAGTGCCAGGGCCATTTCTGGGTCCCCGGTGTCCTATTTGCCACACCGCAGGCTTTCACAAGCAGGGAGTCAGAGTGTAAGACTATGCCTTAAGGGAACAAAGTGAAAGCTTTTACACACACACACACACACACAGAGCTTGGAATAGGGTGCGGTCCTGCGGTCAGTGCCGGGGTGGTGCGTGGAGCGAGAGAAGGTACAGGTTACAGGCCGGTGGCGACAGTGGCAGCGCCGCGGTGAGCCTTACGAGCTTGGCGTCGTGCACCCAGCGTGTCATACCTCCCTGCCACGAGAGCCCGTAAAGACGCTTTAAAAATCCAACAGCCTTTCGCAACAGGAAACTGAGGTTTGGTGATGGATTTTTTTCCCCTTCTTTTTATAAACATCAAAACCAGCGAGTCCTAATTAGCATCCACCCCGCGCGTATCCGAGAGCCCGCGCTTACGTAGATGCTCGTGCGCAACTGTCTGTCCGCACGTGCACGCGTTCACACATTTTAGACACACAAACTGACTTCTATAATAGTGGCTGCGTGTTTGTGTGTGCATGTGCGAGTGTGATGCTGTGATAAAAGTCAAAATAAGGCTGCCACATGGGATCGTTTATCTCGCGACAGACCACTTCTGTCTAATTAGTGTGAAACACAGTAGAAAAATATAGGCAACTGTAATTAAAGTAAGGGATCAAGATGTGTGTATTGCACATGGTGCACATGGATGGGTTTTTCTCACAGTATGTATATCGGATTCCCCGCGGTGTTTCAGGTAAAGCTATCACTGCTGTCAGAGTGTGCCGCACATGTTTTATCCACGCCTCACATCTCCGAAATAAACTAAAAGATTTCCTGTGCCTGTGTAAGCCTAAAGCCTTCTTTTCAGGTGCAGCGAATCACAGGGATGATTTCAGCACACGTCGAGGATGTGTGCAAAAGTTTAGCTGAACTCTTGAACTCGCTCATGCATTATTCATCTGTCCAGGTGAGACCGAGTTTTGCAGAAATTGCTCAAAATGCGGCTCCCTGTGTCCCAGACAACTGCAGCGTGTTGTGGTAGGAGTGAGAACATAATCTGAACAGGAAATTGCTTCGGAACGCAAGGGTTTATGGGTATATGGAGACAGATTATAACGTCTTAAAGCCAAGTCACTGATGCTTGGAAAGCATGACAGAAAAAAAAAAATAACCAAGGGCAGATTGCAGTCTGGGCTGATCTTTAGATTCTATTTTTTGTATGTACTGTTTAACCAGTTTGTACACCAAAGGAGGCTAATACACCAGAGCACAAAACCATTATGCTAAGCTGTTTATTGGGGTAGAATCACATTTGTTTTGTGTTCCCTTAGGGACAAATATACAATCCAGTCTGAAGTGCCAAATGCTAAAAGCACAGTGCAATTGGTCTGTTTTGAATTTTCTGGGTTCACCAATCTCATTCTCCGCCTAAAAGCGTGCACACACGACTTTCCACAAATAAAGCAATTAAAACAACTATTAGGTCATAGCTTAGTAGTATGCATAGTGGCACTGTGGTAGTGATCAGCACATTCACCTTAAATGCAAAAGATCCCAAATTTGAGATGCGGAGGAGACACAAACCCAGCCTCCTAGTATTGGTCCCATGCCCAGGTGCATCAGGAAAGACATCTGGTGTAAAATCTTTGTCGAATTAACATCTGCAGCAAATCCATCCGGAGAAAAAAAAATGGGAGCAGCCAAAAGTATCTTTTGCTTATTTGTATATATAAATTCAAGCTAGAGAAACTTTAAAAGGGCACCTGCTCTGATTATTTCCAGTTTAGTTTGATTTATTTAGCTCAAGATCACAGCAACGGTTGCCTTAAGGTGCTTTATATTGTAATGTAAAGACCCTAAAATAATACAGAGAAAAGCCCAACAATGAAAAGGCCCGCTATGACTATGTCACTTGGTGACAGTGGGAAGGAAAAACTCACTTCTAACAGGAAGACATGTCAGTTAGGTGCAGCCATCTCCTGAGATCAGGTGGGAGGAGGAAAATGGGACAAATGACACACTGTGGAAGAGACAGGGTTAAATGTAATAGTGGTGTATAAACAGACGGAGAGTGGAAAAAAAGGTGAGTGAAGAAGATATGCTCAGTGCAGGATGAGAAGTGCCCAGCGGCCTAGACCTATCGCAGCATAACTAAGGGAGGATTCAGGGTCACCTGACCTAGCCCTAACTATGAGCTTAATCCAAAAGGAACGTTTTAAGCCAAATCTTAAAAGTAGAGATGGTGTCTGTGTCCCGAATCCAAACTGGTTCCACAGAAGAGGGGCCTGAAAACTGAAGGCTCTGCCTCCCATTCTACTTTTAAGATAAGATAAGATAACATAAGATAACTCTTTATTGTCATTGCACAGTCATACATAGTACAGTAGTACAATGAAATTGGAAAACTGTCCTACGTCGGCACTACATATAACACAACATAACACGATATGACACATCACAACGCAACACAAACAACACAACACAGTATATTAACTTAGTAATAAAAAAAAGAAGAAGAAGTGTATTTGTATTGCACGGATGATCTGATATCGTCGTGTTGGTGTTGTTCCCAGATCATCATGAAAATGTTGTTCCAGGTTCAACATTGCAAGTGACCAATCACATTATTGTGACGTTATTCTTTTGCGCACCAACCCATTCGTGCATTTATGAAATTCCAATGTTGCAAGGACAATATCAATTCTGCTTAGCGTTTATTAAAGGGTTAGGGTCCGTTGATCGGCGGACAAAGGCGGTTTCTCGCAGCTTAAGTACAGTTTTTTGTTTTACGCCGGTTTTTCCCGAAGTCGCAAAAGTATGACATCACAACATTCTGATTGGTCACTTGCAATGTTGATCCTTGAACAACCTTTAGTATGATGATCTGGGAACAACACCAACACGAGGATATCAGATTGTGCGTATTGCACACTGTTATTATTGCACATTAATTATTATTGCACCTTGTTACAAATATAAATATTATTATTGTTATTGTTTTAAACATTGTTACCTCCCCCCTAAAAAAGTCCAGGGAGGTAGCCAATCAGGTCAGCTGTTTGCATTGATCAGGGCTGTTGCCCTGTTGTAAAAGCTGTCCTTGAGTCTATTTGTTCGGGACCTCAGCAGCCTGAACCTCCTGCCGGATGGCAGCGGCTTAAACACCCGGTGTCCTGGGTGTGTGCAGTCCCGTAGGATGCTGCGTGCCCTCCTGAGACAGCGAGTGCTGTGCAGGTCCTTCAGGGAGGTTAGAGGATGTCCAATGATTTTTTGGGCCATATTGATGACCCTCTGGAGTGCCTTTCTGTGTGCTGTGGTGCAGCTGGAGAACCACACACCGATGCAATATGTCAGCACACTTTCAATGGAGCAGCAGTAGAAGACGGTCAGCAGCTCCTTCTTCAGGTCCATTTTTCTGAGGATTCTCAGAAAGTGGAGACGCTGTTGGGCCTTCTGTAAGACCACAGAGGTGTTAGAGCTCCATTGGAGGTCTGTGTCTATGTGCACTCCCAGAAACTTGAAACTGGAGACCCTTTCCACGCACTCCCCGTTGATGCTGACAGGCTGCAGCTCGGACTTCCTCCTTCTGAAGTCAACTACCAGTTTTTTTGTCTTGGTGGTATTAAGGTCCAGGTTGTTATCGACACACCAATCTGACAGCCTCTGAACTTCAGCTCTGTACGCCGTCTCATCTCCCCCTGAGATGAGCCCCACCACGATGGTATCATCTGCAAACTTGATGACTGTGTTGTCTGGGTGGGAACTAACACAGTCATGTGTGTACAGAGTGTACAGTAGGGGACTCAGTACACAGCCTTGCTCTAGGAACCACAAGTAGGCCTGCGGTCTGAGAGCAAAGTGTTGTGTTGGGGTAATACGGTAAATATGAGATCTTTAAGATAAGATGAGACCTTGCATGTGGGGAAAGGGGCTTTAAATTTGATCCTGGATCCAACAAGGAGCCAATTAAAGAAATCTCAAATCAGAGAAATTTGCCCTTTCTTTCTAGTCCCCGTCAGTATTCTCACTGCAGCATTTTGAATCAACTGAAGACTTTTAAATGAACAGAAGCAAGTCTTAATAGCTCCCCCCCCCCCCTTTAAGCAGAGCCACTGTGTCACTATGATAATCAAAACATGCTTAAACATGCTTAAATAAATACCTGGAGCTGTTTCAAGATGGCTAACAAGTTGCTATGAACCATCATATCAGAGATATGCACCCTCACCAACAACATATAGAGCCAACTGTAGGAAAAGAAACTGTGAAACTGGGTGTTAGATATCACTAAACACTCACTGACCTCATTATTTGAAACTCTGACCACATTTAATTTGGTCATCTAGCAAAATAACACCAAACACATGACAGCAAATATGGAAAAACGCAACAGACCCCCTTTAAACACAAGATTAAGAAGATACCTGAGGTATCGATCTGCCAACCCTGACTTTGCTCTCCATTCTCCTTTCCATTGTTTTGACATTTGTCCTTTACCTCATCTTTACCATTCCTGTTGTGTTGCACATCGATGGTTTGGGAAAACAATTTGTCTCAGCATAGAATGTGATAAATGAAAGCCATATGTCATTGCGAGAACAGATTGAGGCCCGTGTGCGTCGACAGTACATTTTGTCCCAGTGGGGCTCCCATCTAAGCCTTGACATTTTCAGACAATATTGCAGTGTTGAGCCACAGTTAGGATTTCATAAGTCAAGCTAACACTAGAGACGTGTGTGTGTGTGTGTGTGGGGGGGAGTATATCTACTAACATAACGATCATCTCTCTGCCTGTCTCAGTCTTTCAGTGCCTGTGTCGCAACACTTATTACTTTCTTGCAGCATGTGTGTACATGTTTGAGTGTGTGTGTGTGTGTGTTTGCATGCATCTGTCACACAGTATACTTCAAGCCTCTTAATATGTGTTCTTTTGAATTCCTCTCTCCATCGCTCTGTTTGTCCTTTGTTTCATAAGCCCGCTGCTTTTTTCTTGTTTGGTGTGTGTCTGGAGTAAGATGACATGTACCATATTTATCAGCCTATCTTTCCCCATTTTGCTCTTTTATCCAGGTGTTTTTCTTGTTTGTTATTTGTGCCATTAGGGTTCACAGTCTCCACAGTCTTGATGCTATCTGCTGCATTACATCTGAGCTAATGCAACACTTTTTGTGCCGTCCTTGCTAGTAACTGCCGGGTAAAAACAGCCAGGCTTTCCTCTCTTTTCAGCCGTCGGAAGTCACAAGGAACGGTCTGATAGGTGGCTGACAGAAACTTCTGTTTTATATCTCGATATATATGCGATAACTTTATGTTACTAACACATTACTGATTTTCCTTTATGCCTTTTTATGCATATATTCCAGTCGGACTGAACTTGTGTGTTTTTTTTTTCATCCATCAATCAACACAAAACCTCTCTGTTTTTGATGAGAAGCATTTAGTCTGTTGTGGAGCGTTTTACGTTCAAAGACTCATTAAATTAAACCATATAAAAGGTGATAGTATCTCAAGCACACCATTTAGCATCTCTGTATGGTGATTAGAAGATTTCAACATGGCACCGAGCACCCTAATAGCCTCGTTATGCTGCCACGCGTGGTTAAGCTTAATAATAAATCTTGACATATGTGTAGTTCCCTGCGAATATGGCAAATGCCATTAGGGGCTGCCTTCCTGTCCAGAAATTTTAAAAGCTTTCACAGTAGGAAAAAATCATAGGTGGAAATGCAGCACTTTTTGCAGCTTGAGTTTCAAAGGGCTAATACTGCAAATCCTTCCAGACTCAGGGAGACTTGATTGGTTTGAACAACTCTGTGCTTTTATAAATATAAGAAATATTTCTTGTACCTATGCACAAAACTGGCTTGTATTACCGCAACATATACGTTGAGTGGCCGGGCACTTTGTTTCTGAAAAATGGATCCAGTTTTAAAAACAACAACAAAAAAACCCCCCAAAACTCTCGCATTAAATCTTAGTGCTTTGGCAGGGTTCGATTTCTGGGGTGAATTCTGATTTTGTTTTATTGAGAAAAAAAGTCCAGTATCAGTAAATCAGTTGCTGTATTTTAAGGAGTAAATTTACCGTACATATTTAAATATCGCAAGTGTTCATTAACTTTCCCGAAATGTCGTTGAGGCTGACTCTGCCGTTCATGCTGCAGACAGCGAAAAACAATAGAATTAATAGAATTAACAACTAGGGATGGGTACCGGTGTCCGGTGCCATGATGTCACCAGTTCTGACATAAACGGTAGTAACCAGACCGAAAAGCAGCGCACATTTTGGTGCTTTATTTCCTGAGCTGTGATGCACTTTCTTCTTCCTTACATTTGTATTGTCAGTTGGCAAACAACTGAAAGGTGCATTACCGCCACCAACTGGAATGATACACTTTAGATTCTAGCCAATCATTTTACGTTTCCGAGGATAGTAGGCGGGCCCAGGTACGTACGTTCTTTTAGAGCAGAGCTACAGATTAAAAATGCCCAAAGCGAAGCAGTCAAAAGTCTGGCTGTACTTCACAGCAAAAGATGCAAACTCAGCAGCCTGCAACAAGTGCTTTAAGCTGATACTGTGATACTGTCAAAGGAGGTAACACCTCAAATCTGATGAAACACCTGGCGACGCATAGCGGGTTTTTTTAAAGCCGAGAAATGTGCCGTATTTGATAGCTTGCTGCGAGACCTCACACCGTGCACATCTACTGCGGCTGTGGTGCCTGTTATCGGACCCGGAGCCCTGCTAGTGTAGCAGAAATGATGAGGATGATGATGGCAGCAGCAGCCGTTCTTCTCTGAGTGAGTAGCTTAATGTTGTTCGTGTGTAATTTACGCTGAGTAGGCTAACCACGTTATTAAATTAACGCATGTAAGGTGAACTAGCAAACATCATCATAGCTACATGCGGCTGTCTTCTTGTTTGATGGCAGATACTCCCTTCACCCTGGCCAAAAAGGCTAAAATGAACAAAGAAAAAGTGGAAAACAGTTAAACATGAGAAGTTTTTGGACAAAGTTTGTGTTTTTTCCATTGTTTAAGCACTGCTTCCAGCCAAGAGTGATACCATATATGCCCCATAGCTGCAGAAAAGGCTAACATTGTTATCTTTTTACAAAAAAAAACAGCTGAACATGAGAGGTTTTTGGACCAATTTTGTGTTCTCCATTCTTTGAGCACCGTTTAAGCACCGGCACCATTTCAAAAGTACCGGTTTGGCACCGGTATCGGATAAAACCTGAACGATACCCATCCCTATTAACAACAGCACTAGAGCTGCTTTGCTGCACAAATTTCTTCAAGTCAACATTTATAAATTATTAGCGCTCTTTTCCACAACATGCTACACCAGCATTATATATTGGAAAGCCCTCTTTTATATAAAGCACAACTGTAAGCCCGTTCTCAGTGAATGCTACTCCCACATCTACAAGTCCATGTGATGTTTGAGCTCACATTTTAACAAACGTTATCCCCTTTTGGTATTTCTAGCACCTAACACTGAGTGGTAGTATATAGTAGACAGAATCTATGAAAGCAGCCAGAGATGTGACAGTATTTGTTCGTTCTACTGGAAGTACAACAGAGGGAGAAGGAAGGGAATTCTGCACTTTATCCTCCTTTCAATACATAATGCTCACTCGGGGAATTCTTTGAGGCACAGCCACAGTCAGTGGCTCCCTCTGCCCTCTCTCTCGCCTCTTGTCTTTGTTTCTCTTCCCTTCTCTGCCCATCATACGGCACTGCTCGCTTTATTTCACCTCTTACACTTCAGCGTGTGCCTTTGGTCTCTTTGCTATCCGTCTATGCTAACGCCTGTGTTTATGTATGCTTTCCACTAGGGATGCACCGATACCGATACTGGTATCGGTATCCCGATACCCCGATACCGGTATCGGGGTCAATACTGTAAAATGTGTGTGTACTCATACTCGTAAAAGTTAACCGATACCAACTTATTTCATTAATCAGAGGGTGGCTGGTCATTTCTGTTGTAGTTTTTTAGATTGGCCACTAGGGGGACATCCCGCGCCAAACAGGCACAGGGTTAGGCGAGTGAGACTGGCGGCTCCAGATAAAAAAGAGAAACTGGAGGCTGCGGTAGCTAGGCTAAACAAAATGTCAGCAGTGTGGACCAGAACAGCCAACTTTAACTCAGGTTTTGGAAAAGCGATGAAAAATGTCAAGAGAAAATCCACAGGCAGTTAACCCTTTAAAGCCGGTCGGAGCGGGCACGCTCTGTTTTGCATAACTATTTTAAATCCCGGTAGCGCTGCAACCACGTAAGCTAGCGCAATAATTTTTTTTGCATATGAAACCGGAGGAGTTGTACTTACATCTTATGCCATCAGCTTGTCCTAGGTCACAGTTTCCTTCCACATATAACTTTGCAAAAACTGCATAAAAAGCACTTGCAGCAACAAAAACACAATATTCCAGAAACACGCTTTGCCGATCCGATCAGCTGTTTGTAACACTTCCTACTTTGGAATAGACGTCAGAGCGAACTTTCGCATGTCCGCCATTACCTGCCCGAAACCGGAAGTGACGTCATTTTCGCGGAAATGTAGTTTTTTTTACTATCAGGGCCTCATGAGCCTATACTGGTGTTTTTAAAAGTTATCTTTGACTTTCTGACTTTCTGTGTGGTTTCTGGGATGCTTAGGACTCATATTGCACTGCTGGAAATAGTTTATTTTGATGCATATGCTGCTTTTTTGCAAATTTGCATTATAATATTTATTTTCGTTTTTCCTGCAGTATATAAAAATTGGTGTATTTCAAAAATAAAACTATGAAGATACTCAAAATAAATTTCCTGTGGTGGGAAACTATTTTGTGCAACTTTTTTGTATTTACAGTTTTGAGAGATAAGCCTCTTAAATTTCTCTAACTAGAAATATATGTCAAAAAAACAAAAACGATTGACAATTTTTTTGTAGTTTATTGCACTTTTTTGCAATTTATGTAATTACTATGCACTTAATGCATACATATTATTAAAATTTGGGCTGTAATGGTTGTATTGATGTATATCAACTTGAAATGCTCCCAAAAATGGCTCCACAGCATGTAAACATATAATATAAGCTCTGGCGGACTTGGTTCTATGGTAGGTCTTAAAGGGTTAAAATAACAGAGGCGCTGACTCATTTTATCGCTCTGGATGACCAGCCAATGCCGGTCGTGGAAAACATAGGATTGCACCGTCTTCTCAGCATACTTGAGCTGTGATATGAAATATAATAAATAAACAGAAGTGTTTATTTATTATTCTGAAAGCTCGAGACAGTGCCAATAGTTCAGTGATATTTTGTTAAATTACAATGTGGAGACTCTGCAATAATTTAACAGAAGTGCTTATTTTTCACTTGAAATTTTTTTGTGGTCATTTTTATTAAGATTTTATTTTTTATTGGCAGAGAATAAAATAAAACCTGTCTTCATTTGTGTGTGTGTGGTAGAAGTATCGGTTTTTGTACTCTGTATCGGCAAGTACTCAGATCCAAGTATCGGTATCGTATCGGTTTGAAAAAATTGGTATCGTTGCATCCCTACTTTCCACTGTTAAGAATCTGAAGCGTATGTCTCAACACTGTAAAACACCTGCATCTGTTTTCCATCCATCTGATTCCTGGGATGGTCTTCACAGTCTGTGTGTGTGTGCGTGCATGCCAGACAATTTCTTATGAACGTAGAAATATTGGTACTAAATCCACTGCAGGCCTTTCCATCTCTCTTATGCTTTTCAGATTTTTTTACGCACAATTTTTACCTTTTTTTTTTTTTTTTGCATGTCTCGCTAGCCAGCCCGTTGTTGCGCTAGCATGAGTTTGCATGATTGCGTGCATGTGTACATGTAAATGTGTGTGTGTTTGCCTGCCTGCTTGCTTGTGTATTAATATGCAAAGGAAACAGCTGGCGTGGCTAATGGCTGTCCCTCCCCGCGTTCCTCCCAGATCCTGTCCTCTCCTCTATACCATGCTCATTCAACTGAACACTGCTTCTTCTTCATCTTTTTCTTCTGCTGCTGCTGTTGCTCTTCTCCTTGAGGCTTCAAACAGAAGCAGGTGTCTGTGTGTGTGTGTGTCTGCATGCATGTGTGTGTCATATAGTAAGTCACATAGAAAGGGGCGAGCAAATGATGAAAACAAGAGAAGGTTAAAAATAGGCGAATATGGGATTAGTGTTGTGGAATTATTTACGGTAATGATGAAAGAACGGAGATTGCATTAGTCTGTGGAACAGTAATGTAATCACCATGCAAATTTAAATTAAAGCTAACAGCATGGTCTTGAAGTCCAGAGAGAATGAAAGAGGAGTGGAGGAGTAGGAGGAAGAGAGAGGTTCAGCATAAGCGAGTTCAATTAGCAGAATTTAGCCTATTAATTAGTGCTATTAGCAACATCACGCTGGGGTGTGAGACTGGCTTATGTGTGTGTGTCTGTGTGTTTGACCGTTTGAGATTTGATTTGAAAGTAACTTGTTAAGAGCCATAAACAAGGAGCTTTGAAATGCCAGAAACGAGCACGCACAAATGCAGGCTATGGAGATGTGGTTTGAATTAGCATTTTTGAGTGCAGTCCTGCTCCCAGTTTTGCAAAAGACGCACACACATGCACGCAGCCATACCAGCAGTCTGTGCAGTGGTGCAGGCCATGTGTGTGTGTGTGTGTGTCTCTGTGCCAGGCTGTTGTGAAGTAGGCGCAGTTCGGCGTCCTGCCTTTTGCGGCTTTTCTTCATAAAATGCCACTCAGCTCCTCCAGCCGAAGAATCGGGAGCAGCTGGCGGCATTTTCTCTCCTTTTCCTTTTTCTTCTCTCCTTTTCAGGCCACTCTCGATGCCTCTTCACGAGTCTCTTCCTCTATTTTTAGTTTCCTGCAGTCATTTGTGCATTTCTCAGTTTATATCCTCACTGTCTGCCTGTCTTGTGCTCTATCCCTGACTTTTGCTTTCGTCGTCTTGTTCTTTTTTATTTTCCCCGGTTTGAAAAATTCACCCACTTCTCTAAATTCCAAGGCCAGGCATTTCACTTTCTTCCCCCTCGTCTTTAACCATTCCCAAAAAAACAAATGAATCATTTTTATTCATGATTAGACAGGCCTATGAATGATGCTGCTGGGGGCCCAAGAGTCCAACTGCGCATTTGAGCTCTATGCAGTGATCGATGGTGAGAAACCGGCCTGTGTTTTTGTGTGTAGAGGATGTTCTCAAACTATCTTCAAGTTCACACGAAAATAATTTGAGAGAGTGAGGTCACCATCGAGCCAAAGCACTGCCAGTGCACGTACAAGAATATTTCTCTACAGTCACGCTTGCATTTCAAGGAATGAGGAGAATGATGAACTAACAAAGGAAACATTACACCACCCTCCTCTCTCCCTCCACCGAGGCTCAGAAGCTCATCGGCTCCCTCTGCTGGTGGGAAGCATCGCTTCAGCGGGCCACTTGTTGCCTTCCACTCAATTGGTTTAATTGTGTTCTTATTTATATGTTTCACCATTGATTTCTCTGTTGAGGCTGATGTGGCTGTAATCCGCAGTGACTGGCTGTCATGGTGTGATGGATGGAACAAAGCCAGCAAGCAAACACAATGCGAGATAAGTGTGACACCCTTGTGTGTGTCTGCGTGAGTCACCGTGCGTGTCTGTTTGTTCAGTTGGGTGTCTGTGTTTGTGTCTGCACTTGCTCTTTGTTCTCTGCCGAAATGCGTCTGTACACAGATTTGCATGTATGTGCGCGCAACGCGATGAGCATGCGGTCGCTGCTGGGGAAAAAAATGGCACGAGATGCGTCACGATTGCGCTTTGCGTGTCACTGTGAACAGAGTCAGATGAGGTGATGTTTGTACCACATTGGCCAGGCATATTGGTAGCAGCTCACTGCCTCTTCTTTTCCCTCTCGCTCTCCCTTGCACAGTCACACACACACCTCTCTCTCTCCCCATCCCTTGTGGCCATGCCTCCCTTGTCTGTCACTTCCTGTGTGTATTTATGGTTGTGTGCCAGAGCAGTAAATGTATGCAGTGTCTGCCCCATTTCTTCCCCTTGCTGCCGATATGATAGAGTGGAACAGGAGGTAGTGAGGAAAGTCCCGCAATAGACCCAGGCCTGGAAAGAAGGTCAGTGTATTACGTATGGAGAGGAGAGGAAGAAGAACCAGGAATAAAGAAGGAAGGGAAAAAGAGAGGAGGCTAATCTGGGGTGGAGAAGATGGTAAGATGCAACCCACCCAGCAAAAACTTGTTCATGATGGGCGGTTTTCGTAGATACACTGCATTTATAGATTAACCCACCCAAATCATGAAATCCGGGTGCTTCGATCACTTCTATAGCCAAAGGTTTATAAAATCAAGCAATTCCACAATCAACTGTTGGTGGTATTAGAACAGAGTGGGAGTGTTTGGGAATAGTTGGCAACTATGAAATGTAGGGATGGGTATCGTTTAGGTTTTATCCGATACCGGTGCCAAACCGGTACTTTTGAAATGGTGCCGGTGCTTAAACGGTGCTCAAACCGGTGCTTAAAGAATGGAGAACACAAACTTTGTCCTGAAACCTCTCATGTTCAGCTGTTTTTTTGTAAAAAGATAACAATGTTAGCCTTTTCTGCAGCTATGGGGCATATATGGTATCACTCTGGGCTGGAAGCAGTGCTTAAACAATGGAAAAAACACAAACTTTGTCCAAAAACCTCTCATGTTTAACTGTTTCCCACTTTTTCTTTGGTCATTTTAGCATTTTTGGCCAGGGTGAAGGGAGTATCTGCCATCAAACAAGAAGACAGACGCATGTAATTACGATGGTGTTTGCTAGTTCACCTTACATGCATTAATGTAATAACGTGGTTAGCCTACTCAACGTAAATTACACACGAACAACATTAAGCTACTCACGCAGAGAAGAACGGCTGCTGCTGCCATCATCATCCTCATCATTTCTGCTACACTAGCAGGGCTCCGGTTCCTGCTAGTGTAGCTCTGCTCTAAAAGAACGTGCGTACCTGGACCCGCCTACTATCCTCGGAAACGTAAAATGATTGGCTAGAATCTAAAGTGTATCACACCTCAGGAAAAAAAAAAGCACCGAAATGTGCGCTGCTTTTCGGTCTGGTTACTACCGTTTATGTCAGAACCGGTGCCATCATGGCACCAGACACCGGTACCCATCCCTAATGAAATGGTAGGTCACGTAAAATCACAGAGCGGGGTTAGCAGATGCTGAGCATGAAAGGAACTCTTAATGCTTTAGCATTTTGTTCCCACCTTTGTGGGAACAGTTTGGGGATGGCCTCCTTCCTGTTCCAACATGACTGCACTTGTGCACAAAGCAAGGTCAAAATAGACATAGTTGAGCAAGTTTGGTGTGGAAGAACTTGACTGACATACACCTGACAGAAGGCCTTTGGAATGAATTAGAGCCGAGACTATGAGCCAGGCCTTCTCATCCCACATCAGTGTCTGACCTCACAAATGTGCTAATGGAAGAATGGTCAGTCTTCTCAGAACAGTTGTATTAAACTGTATTAAACTCTGTGCATTAAGAATGGATCATATCCATGTGAAGGCAGATGAGCAAATACTATTGGGAACATAGTGCATCTAAAAAAGATTGAGATTTGTTAAAAAATCATGGACGTGCAACTCTTTATGTCCAAATGTGGTAGAAAGTGAGCAGTTATCTCTTCTTCCTCAACACCTCAGCAAATCCCTCAGACAATCAGCACCTTTAAAATCACACTAAACGCTGCTGCTAACCATGGCACCACTTACATATTGCCCTGGTATGTACGTTTACACTGTCCAGAGTCCCGTACTGATAAGCTCACCATGCAACAGAGCGAGACAGAAAAAATACACATGTAGATGTCTATAAATGGCACAAATAGGGTTTGAAGAACTGCCCCCAGGTAATACTTGTCTGTCTAACTAGAGTGGACATTGCGTGACTGCCTGATCACAAGCGCTCCACAACCAAATAAAATGTAAATCAAATTTTGTATGAAGGAAAAACAAAGACACGTGGTTGCATTTTTGAAACAAGAAATAAGTGTGACCCTCTGACTTTCAATTTTCTATCAAATTTGATCTGATTTTGAGCTTTGATGGCATATCATTTTCTGAGTAGCTGCCCTTGTGTTTGTTTCTAGTTTGGATTTTTATTTGTTTTCCTAGCTAGCACATACTGTTTGACCTTTTGGTTGTATTTGGACGGTTGCCTTCAGTCTTGCTCCTCGCTAGTTTGGCTCACCTGTCGCTGCATGTGTGAAAGTAGCCTTGTATTAAAGCTACAGAATTCGTGTTTTTTTACCCATCTGTGGTGTCCTGCATTTGGATCCTCTCTCGTCCATCCACCACGAGCAACAGATGTAACGTGGTAATTAAATATGACTTTGACTCATTGGATGAATAAGCGTAGCCCACTTCATTTTGCACACCATGTTTCATGGACTACATGGTTTTAACGCTGCATATGATTCAGAAGTTGATCAGCTTAACATTCAGATGTTTCAGAGTCATAACTCTCCCTCTTCTGCAAATCAAGCACACACTGCTCCTGGTACAACAGTGCCGTTTGATGCGCTAATAAATTCTCAGTGCTGACTTTCAGTGCAAATGTGGGAATTACTCTTTCCATATAGTAAAGCAGACAGTAGGAATAGGGAAGTCCATGTGATGGCCGGTTGTGTAGAGAGTATGATTTACCTGCAGAAGACCAGGAGACTTCAGGAGATGCAGACGTGTACATTTAAAATAGAAGAAGAAGAGAGATGTGCTAGTGCTACAGAAACGCTGTTGAGGTTGTTCCTCCAAACACGTATCACTCATTACTTTTAAGAAAAGTAATGCAGTATGTTATGTAATTACTCACTGAAAAAGTTTCTTGCATTGCTTGCTACATTTCTTTCTTATTACTCTGAACATGACCTGAAATTCATTTACTCATAATTACCAGTTAACAATATAAACTAAAATTGAAAACGTTGAAGTTCAGGCTCTGGCTGCTGGGCTGGAGTCAGCACACACTCATCATTAACATCACTCAGGGTTCTCAGCTAGCTTTGCGTTAGCATGCTGTCTGTGCAGATTGTGGCAAAGAGCCAGCTGTGGATGCAATTTCCACATTACCATTGTGCATCTGTCCTTTTGTGCAATAACATTAAAGGTCTTGTCCATACCTCCTTTCCTGAAAAGAAGAAAATATGTTTGATTTATGCCCCACCCCTTTTCTATCCCACTGGTGTGCAGATAAGTGAACGACCTTTGCAAAACCAGTAACAAAATATTTTTAACTGTGACGTTATTACTGAATTTAGGACAGTAACTAAATGAAAGTAATTTAGTGACTGTTAGTGAAGTGCGGATCGATCCTGAAATATCGATTCCTCCGATACCAATCATTTATGTTCTAGAATCGATTCTCACATTAAAATATCGATATTTTAGTAATTTAGGGTAAATTTGTAGTTTATCATTAACAGGAACACAGTGGAAAGAAACTATAACATTCGGATTGTCTACATTCAAAGGAACTACTTCCTCTTCCGCCTTTCATAGTCATGTGCGAAATACGGCTGTATAAATGTCTCACAGCCGCTGGCGTGCGCACTCACAACAATGGCTGAGCGTAATTGTGCGGACGTATTTTACCTCCACAAACAGCTGAGATGTGGTTTGCGATACATGTGGCAAAAAAGTGAGGTGTTGTGGCCATACTTACCAACCTTGAGACCTCAGAATTAGGGAGACATTCAAAAGGGCTGTTGGGGGGTGATAAATACATTTTACAGTGTTTATTTATTGGATAAAATACGTTAAATGTCACCGTTATTATTGGCCGGCCCGGAAACAGCAGGGGTGTCCAAATTCAGAGGCTGCTTCCACCTGAGGACCCGGCCTTCGTGGTCTAAAGAAAGCCGGGTAGTACGTCACGAGCTCCCTCGGTGGAGTGAAACTCTGCCGTCTGCTCCTTGCTATCTAAAATATAACCGGGCGCTGACGTAAACTCTCAACCGTCTCACACTTCTGTTTAATCAGTTTTCTGTTTGACGTTTATTCAGCTGTGTGAAAACCCCGGAGGAACCCACGCAAGGGATTAATAAAGTTACATTTAATTTAATCTAATCTAATAACTTTAATCTCAGTGTAGCAGTCCCCCGGACCAAGGAAGAAATAGAGAGAGCCTCGACGGGTGCAGTAATTTTACTTTGAGATTCATTCAGAATCTAACAGTGCTGAGGTGCGCCAATGCACCGTGAAAACTAAACAGAAACACAAAATACATTTTCTTAGACACTTATTACAAATATGAACTCAAATAAAGCAGAAAATACAACAAAATATCAACTAAGCACGCTTAGTTGATATTCTGGCAGCTCTCGATGAAGCTTCACGCTTCATCGAGATCTGCCTACTGGGACATGTGCGCCACAAAAACCAGTCTGAGCTGGAAGTGCAGCTTGCCGCTAACTAAGCAACAGAGCCCTCTACTGGACACTACGCATAGCTGTTCAGGCTTAGATCAATAAACAAAACTGGACCTTTACACTCAGCCAAACCGATTTACTCACGAACAAATAAAACACTGAAAAAGCCAAACAATAACATTTTTAAGTTATCAAAGTGACTTATATATCATGTTTAACCCGAGTAGCGAAAGACCGCGGGGGTTTGAAAACGATGTGTTGGCTCAGATATTTGAAGTTTACACAGCTACATTCTCACCTCAAAATATGTTAAAAGTTTTTTTGCGACCCAGAAAGAGAAATAAGAGTAATATTAAGTAGCTGCCGCCATTGTTGGAAACTTGAATTGGCTAGGCCGCGCTATGAATTCTGCGATATGGTCGGGTGGAAAATCGGGAGAAATTCGGGAGAATGGTGGCTCCGGGAGATTTTTGGGAGTGGCACTGAAATTCGGGATTCTCCCGGGAAAATCGGGAGGGTTGGCATGTATGGTTGTGGCAACATCACTAACCTTGTCAAACACCTCAGAGTAAATCATATCACAGAATATGACGAGCGTATGTTGAGGCGAACTGAAGAGGAGGAGAGGGACAGATGCTGCTAGGGCGAGACAGACGTCTCTCACGGAGTCCTTTAGTGCTGCAAGCAGGCAAGGTGTTCAAATAGCGCACAACTTCATTTTTTTTATTTCTATATGATGAACCCTACATTATTAAGTGATAAGAACAAGTAATCTGATGTCCTGTAATCATTATGCTGCTATAATTTGAGATACAACAAATAAAATAAGTTTTTGTACAAAGTATCGGTATCGGATCAGTATTGTCGATACCACCCTGAATATTACTTGGTATTGGATCGGAAAGAAAATTAGTGGTATCGCACATCACTAGTGACTGTACTGTGTTACTGAAAAAGGTAAAAATTACAGTAACACTTTACTTTGTAACCCATCACACCTGTTATACCACTGTACAGCACCCATTTCATTTATTTATTTATAAAGCACGTTTATTAACAACAGGGAGTTGACCAAAGTGCTGTACAGAGTAACAGTTAAACAATGACATGGACAACAACGACGGGCAAGAAAATTAAAAGAAAATTAGGATAAAAGAATTGGTAACTCTCATGCAGTTTCGAAAGCCTGAGTAAAAAAATATGTTTTAAGATGTGATTTAAAAAGAGTAACAGTTGGGGCCTTTCTAATGTGGAGAGGTAGATCATTCCACATTTTCGGTGCCACAACCACAAATGCCCGATCTCCTCTATGAACCATCCTAGACTTATGTAAAGTAAGGAGTAGGTGATCGCTTGATAGAAGGGCTCTTGATAGAAATAGTCTGGCAAATTAGCACTTTATAAGTCAAAAGTAAGATTTTGAATTTAATTCTAAAACGCACTGGACCTAATGAAGGGAAGCAAGCACCGGAGTAATATGTTGGTGTTTCTTCACACGAGTCAAAAGGCGAGCTGCAGCATTCTGGAGCCGGGCCAAGCTGGACTGACTGACACCCACATATAGTGATTTGCAGTAATCCAGTTGAGATAAAACAAACGCATGAATTGCTCATTCCAAATTTCTAAAAGATAAAAAAGATCTCACTTTGGATAGGAGCCTTAATTTAAAAAAGGACCGCTGGACAACTGAATTCCCATATGGAAAAGATATATATAAATCTTATAAAGTTTGTATCTGTCTTGTGTGAAACTTGTATGAAAAGCATACAAGAGTAAAAACAGATATAAGATCCCTTGAAAAATTATATAATGAAACTTGTATGTTTTGGATACTTACTCAAACAATATATGAAAGTAATGAGAAAGTGGCCACTTTCATGAGTTGAGTCATATAAGTTTTTACTATTTCTTTTCCATATGGGTTAATTTGTTTCTTGAATGTAAGTTTGCTATCCAAGAAAACCACCAGGTTTCTTTACATGCGTTTTAACAGCACATGTTAGGTTGCATAAGTCCAAATCTGGGGCATTGAAATTACAGCTCGGTCCAAAAATAATTACCTCAGTTTTATCCTCATTGAAGGTAAGAAAATTTGAGGCCAGGTTTTAACTTCGTCAAGACATTTGACTAGCGATTCCATGAGCGTGGAGGTGTTTCTATTAAACTGAAGATAAATCTGGGTGTCATCGGCATATGAGTGAAAGCAGATGTTATGCTTCCTAAAGATTAGGCCTAGAGGCAACATGCAGATTGAAAAAAGAATTGGGCCTAATACGGATCCCTGCGGGACACCACAAGTAAAAGGAGCTGGGGAAGAAATAAAATCATCAAGGCTCACGGAAAAAGTCCTCTTGGAGAGGTACGACCTAAACCATTCCAAGGGGATACCTTTGATACCACATTGCGCCAAACGGGAGATCAGAAGGCTGCAGTTAAGTCTAGGAGCACAGCTGGGTCTCCTGAGTCAGTGATTAATAAAATATCATTAAGTATTTTTAGGAGGGCAGTTTCTGTGCTGTGGTGGGTTTTGAAGCCCGACTGGAACTTCTCAAAAATATTATGACTATTTAGAAAGGTTTGTAGCTGCTCAAATACAATCCTTTCTAAAAAAAAAAATTTGACAGAAACAGAAGCTTGGAAACAGGTCTAAAATTAGCAAGAACAGAAGAATCAAGGTTCGTTTTTAAGCACTGGCTGCACTACAGCGTACTTGTATCCAGTTGGTACTACTCCAGAGCTGAGACTACTATTAAAAATAGTTAAAATGTCGGGACCGACTACCTTAATAATCTTTTTTAGAAAATGGGTTGGGACTCCATCTGAAGGGCAGGATGATGTCTTTATGCTATTGCAAAGATCTTCCACCTGGTTAAGACATACAGCCTCAAACTGGTCAAAAGCAGTTGAGGAGGTATATATAATAATAATAATGGATTGGATTTATATAGCGCTTTTCAAGGCACCCAAAGCGCTTTACAATGCCATTATTATAGCCACAGCTGCCCTGGGGCAGACTGACAGAAGCGAGGCTGCCATATCGCACCATCGGCCCCTCTGGCCAACACCAGTAGGCGGTAGGTGAAGTGTCTTGCCCAAGGACACAACGACCAGGACAGAGAGCCCGGGAATCGAACCGGCGACCTTCCGGTTACAGATACGCTTCCCAACCCCCTGAGCCACGGTCGCCCGTTCATATATTAATGAAACATTATACAGAGATGGGGTAGATGTAGATCGAAGCCTTTCTAGCTTATTAATAAAAAACTGCAAGAACCTATCGCAAGTTTCAATGGAGCTATCTATATGGAAAGCGGGGGAGGTATTCAAGACCGAATCAATAACTGAGAAAAGAGTTCGGGGGTTATTAGAGTTGTTCTCAATAATGTTTGCAAGAAGCTTAGATTTTTCACCTTTTACAATGACTTGATATCTAGATAGGCTCTCTTAGCAGCAGGAAAGAGACTTGTAATTTGTCTTTTTTCCATTTTCGTTCAGCCTTCCTGCACTGTTGCTTAGCTGATCGAGTTGAGTCGTTTATCCACGGGTCTGAGTAAGCTGTCGATCGCGCTGATTTAAATGAGGCGATCACATCAAGAATAGTCTTGCATTTATTATTAAAATTCGAATCCATCTGCTCAATACCATCACCAAGGGAAGGATTCGACAGTCTTTCAAATGCAGTGGAAAACTGTGTTTAAAAACACGATAATGTCGTGTTGAGGATGTAGGTTTAAGATGGCAATGAGATAAAAGTATATTAAACACTAATAAGTGGTCAGAAAAGATTGCATCACTTATGTCCAAATTAACAACTGGTAATCCAAAAGACAACACGAGGTCCAACATGTGGCCCTGTACATGTGTTGGATCCAATACATGCTGGATGAGGCTAAAAGAGTCAATCTAATTTAAAAAGTCTTTAGCCAGCTGGTTGTGGGGGCAGCATACATGGATATTAAAATCACCTACTATTAAAATTTGATCATAACTCGGGATGATTCCTGCTAAAAAAGTAGAAAAATCTCGAATAAAATCTTTGTTATATTTTGGAAGTCTGTATATTACTCCAACAAGTGTTGGGCGTGGGATTTCAAAGCTTGAGTAAAAGTCTGTTGAAAGTTGTTTATATGTTAGTCTCTTCCTGAGGACAGTCGCAACACCGCCCCCGCGTTTGCCAATCCTCGGCAGATTTAAATAATCACAGTCAGAAGGTAGGAGTTCAGTAAATCAATTGAGCTCACCTGGTCTCAGCCAAGTTTCCGTTAGGAGCATGAGATCCAAATCGCGGTAAGTAAAAAAGTCCTTTAAAATAAAGGTTTTATTAGCTAACGAGCAGACATTAGCAAGGCTAATCCTCAGTGAAGTCGAAGGCTTAGTAGTGGAAATAGGAGTCCGTTGAAGCGTCCGTAGGTTCTGGAAGTTTACTCCTCTCCGACGATGTCACGGAGGTCGCAGGCATGGGTTTATTGTAGTAATCCCAGCGACAGGAACCAAACAGAGGTAGATCATGGTCAGGGAGGTCCAGTGTTTGATGTAGCCAAATCTGGCCACCTCAAAGTATTGATCATTCCCGGGACGTAAGAAGGCAGCCTTCAGTCTCGCCAGTCGACCGCTTCGTCTTCCCCGGCGCCAGCGGTGCCTGGTTGATTGGGGTAGCTTCGAGGCAAAGCAGAGGCAGACTGGGACAGGAACGCCGGGCAGAAATGGTGGAGGGAGAAATTTCTAATTTCCGTGGTTCCAGTAAGATTCACGTCTCAAGCAAGGTCATCTTAAATCTAAAAGCGTTTGGCGATCGTAAACACACAGAGAGTTAGTATCTTTTGAAGCGAGTAAAACAAAAGCAAACAATAACACTGGAAGGGACAGACGGCTGGCCGTGAACACTGGCGCCATCTTTGTTCTGAAGTTTATCTGATCTAATCCCTACAGATAAAGGAACACTAGGAGTATATTACATCTGAACACATTGTATACTATGAATTTATGTGGTGCATGAATTTTGACAGGATATTGTTACCTGAAATTGAATATAGTTACATTATGAGATACATTTGACTGTGACTGTCCTGCTATCTACTGCATTTTGAATTTGTACTTTTGACCATTAAATTCTTCCGGGGGGAGAGATTAAAATGTAACACATAAGCCTGCAATGTGTGATTTTTACCCACAATTTCTCCTGTCAGCTAGTGAGCACAGGCATCACTAGCTGATGATCTGAACTGGAAAATGTATCCTTCTTCTGCTACCTTTCCCATCAGTGGTAAGTAATTTAGGGTAAATTTGTAGTAGTTGTAGTAAATTTGTAGTTTATCATTAACAGGATCACAGTGGAATGTAAGTATATAAGTATATAACCAGTGAGCCTGGTTCTGCCGGAGGTTTCTTCCTGTTAAAAGGGAGTTTTTCCTTCCCACTGTCGCCAAAGTGCTTGCTCATAGGGGGTCATATGATTGTTGGGTTTTTCTCTGTATCTATGAAGCGCCTTGAGGCGACTTTTGTTGTGATTTAGCGCTATATAAATAAAATTGAATTGAATTGAATATTACTGGGAACGTCTAAATGATTGGTAGGAACAACTTTTTCAACCTGCCATGAAGGTAATGGCTGATCGTAAGCAAAGTCATGTGTGGAGCCATTTATAAAATGACACAAACACAAACAGCTTGTGACACATGCTGCAAGGCCACAAAACTTGTCAAACAAAAATAAAAGTAAATCCTAACACTGAATGTGATGATGATTTCATAGGGCAAGACAGATGTCTCACCAAGTCCTTTGGTGCTGCAGGCAGGCACGATCCAGGTACAGAGAAAGAAAATGTAGAGCTGTTGCTGAATTTTGGAAAGCAACTTGTGTCTAGGTTTAGGTTTTTGTGTCGATGTTTAAACGGGAATTCCCTGCATCCTTAAAACTACAGAATCTCCTCCATACCTGCTTCATGCACTGGAGGACGGGGCTGTGGCTCCCCACCAGTGTTGCCAACTCCTCAGTAAGGAAAATCGCTATTGGTTGTCCTAAAAGTCGCTAGAAGTCGCTAAATGACGTCATCACCTAATTTGCATAATTGGTCATGCTAATATAATTGTAACCTATGTTGTTGGAGAGAGAAATAACATCGTGGAAGAGACATAAAGTGAGTAAAAAACGTCCTAAATGCATTTAGAATTTATTTAGAACTACAAATTAAATTTCTTTTAGCAATTATTGTTTACAATTATGTCACAATTCCAACCCTGCTCCTTTATCCAGGCTTGGACCGGCAAAAGTGACCCGAAATAGGCACTCTGGTGGAGTTACTTTGTGTGTGTGTTTATAAGTAGTTTTAAACCTTGTGATCCACAAAACAGCATAAGAGTAAAAGAGTAAAAGAAGAACTGACTACGTTACAGCACCCGCTGCTTGTTGAGAGTAAAAGCGATACGAGCTTTCACGTCTTTCTTTAGCGACTTTTTTTTAGAAAAAAAGTCGCTAGGGGGTCTGAAAACTCGCTAAATATAGCGACAAAGTCACTAAGTTGGCAACACTGCTCCCCACACCCTCTAGCAGAACATTACATGAAGGAACCTTTTAAAAACAAGCGCGCTCATGCTCACAGGTGTATACACGGGTGCTCACACACACAAACTACACCCTTTTTGGCTCCTACCTCAAAGCACACTGTGCGCTGTTGATCTTACGTGCTGCACAATAATATTTAATATTTAGTATTTACTGTTATATTCACATAGATTATCGCGATGATGTTGTTTATTCTATTACTCTCTTTTTTTGCTTGTTTTCTCTCTTTTCTTTCTCAACAGGTGATCCAGGTGATTGATATATGTATTTTTTGTCTGCTTATTTTGTTGGTTTTTGTTTTTTGCCTTTTATCCCCGTCCCTCTTCTCCGCTGTTTTTCTTTCCCTCTTTCTTTCTCCCCTTTCTTTTCCTCAGTCAGTCCCGTATTTAGCAAGTGAAAATAAAATAAAATGAACAATAAAAGGTGAATAAAATAGACCATTACGGCAAGGCTGGGATGGTCCATTTGGTAAAGTAAATCCGTTGGGCATCTTTCTTCGCCTTTAGACAATAATTCTGATGGCAAAAGAGCCAAATGGGACAGGCAAAAAAACTAAAAAAACTACAGAATCTCATTAGTTGAAATTAGCAATAATAAAACATGGTTATGAAATAATAATGAAATAAATACATTCTACAATAAATAGGTGTATGAGGTAAGCTTATGTGTCCCTCACATCACTTCACATCAATTGGCCTAGATTTAGGCAGGTAAGATTGTACTTGCAGTAAAAATAAAAACATTGTAGGCTGTAAAAAAAAAAAAAATACAGCTCAAAAATATTCCATAAATAAGATAAATAGATAGATAATAACATGTATCTATAAAATGTTTCTCAGCTTATTATTTATATTTAGTCATATTAGTTTTGAGTGAGTGTTAATTAAATATCTTAAAATGTAGGCATTGACCTTTCAGCTTTTTATTTCTTTTATTATAATTAAACAATAAGTCTGACCTCTTTTTTTTAATTTTCCAAACACAAGTATTAGTATTGGATCAATATCTTTGATACCAATTTACTTGGTATCAAATCAGAAAGGAAATCAGTGGTATTGCTATGAGTTTGCATGCACTTATGCACTCCAAATAGCATGTGTGAAAGTACAGGATTTCAGACACAGACGTGAGCTTCACAAAGCAGCCAAAATGTAATTGAAGAGTCACAGAAAAGAAGGTGCTAACGTGAGGAATTAAGGTCTTCTGCCCTGTCAGGCCTCCCCAAAATTTGTTATATCTCAATAAATACAAGGGTTCACTCAAAAAAAAAAACCTAAACCTGTAACTAAAATATATAAAGTAATCCTGGGTTTTGTAATATGCTCCAATTTGTTTCTTAACCCTTTAAGACCTACCATAGAACCAAGTCCGCCAGAGCTTATATTATATTTTTACATGCTGTGGAGCCATTTTTGGGAGCATTTCAAGTTGATATACATCAATACAACCATTACAGCCTAGATTTTAATAATATGTATGAATTAAGTGCATAGTGATTACATAAATTGCAAAAAAGTGCAATAAACTACAAAAAAATTTAAAATTGTTTTTGTTTTTTTAACATATATTTCTAGTTAGAGAAATTTAAGAGGCTTATCCCTCAAAGCTGTAAATACAAAAAAGTTGCACAAAATAGTTTCCCACCACAGGAAATTTATTTTGAGTGCTTTCATAGTTTTATTTTTGAAATACACCAATTTTTATACACTGCAGGAAAAACGAAAATAAATATTATAGTGCAAATTTGCAAAAAAGCAGCATATGCATCAAAATAAACTATTTCCAGCAGTGCAATATGAGTCCTAAGCATCCCAGAAACGACACAGAAAGTCATAAAGTCAAACATAACTTTTAAAAACACCAGTATAAGCTCATTGAGGCCCTGATGGTAAAAAACTACATTTCCCGCAAAATGACGTCACTTCCGGTTTCGGGCAGGTCATGGCGGACATGCGATAGTTTGCGCTGACGTCTAATCCAATGTAGGAAGTGTTATGAACAGCTGATCGGATCGGCAAAGCGTGTTTCTGGATTATTATCTTTTTGTTGCTGCAAGCGCTTTTTATGCAGTTTTTGCAAAGCTATATGTGGAAGGAAACTGTGACCTAGGAAAAGCTGATGGCATAAGATGTAAGTACAACTCCTCCGGTTTCATATGCAAAAAAAATTATTGCGCTAGCTTACGTGGTTGCAGAGCTACCGGGATTTAAAAATAGTTCCGCAAAACAGAGCGTGCCCACTCCGACCGGTTTTAAAGAGTTAAATGTGGATAATAATAATAATAATAATAATGCTCCACCTGCGTTTGCCACTTGACTTGTGAAAGTCATTGCCAGGTACCTGCACGGTGCATTTCTCTCAGCTAGTAATGACGTGCACGAAAAGTTAAAATATTCCTTTGTCGGACTTGGAGCTTAGTGAATCAGCACCCAGTTATCTGTAGAGCACATCCCTATACAAGGAAAAATGAAGACAGTGAAAAAAGAAAGGAGAAAGCAGACGGAAAGGAGATAGTAGTCTCAAGAGACATATTGGAAAGCTGAAAAAGAGGATGAAGAGACAAACAGTGAGGAGACTCAATTTCAAACATTACAATTCAATCAACATTATTCTTCCCCAGGCAGCAGTAACTGCAAGAAAGCATTAAAAACACATAAAAACATCACAAAAATTATATTACGCACTCCGAAGGTCAGGATTGATTGACGATAGAGTGCACTATACTGTTTCATGTCGGCAATGCAAAATATATAAGTGCTTAAAGAGGACCGGACTGACAGTGAGAGGAAAGACAAAAAGAGTGCGTGCGTGATGACTGTGAATGAGAGTTGGCAAAATGGGAAGATTAACGAAAGGTAGAGAGGCTGCGGAGGAAAAAAAAGGCTGTACTTAGCAAAAGGAGACAGAAAAATGCTTGTAAAGAGGATCGAGCGATAAAAAAAGCTGATAAAAGGAGGGAAATATGCTTTAGCCAGAGTTTGTATGAGCGGGAAATTATCTAAAATGATATAAAAGAGCTTTATGCAGCTTGCATAAAAGAAAGAACACGCTTAATGTGCGGTAGGCACTTTCCTTTTCTAAATCTCCTCAGGAAAAAAAATAACTCCTTAAACATCCTCCTCGTTTGTCGTTTACTTCCAAGCTCCAAATATCACAAAAGGCATGTGTGTGTTAAATGGATGTTATCATGTTTCAGGCTTTGCGTGCGTGTTTTACAGAGCACATGTTTGAGAGTGTGCTGTAAGTGATGTTTGCTATAAGCACTCAGCCATCCATGACAGTGAAGTGGTGTAATGTGTTACAGTCTATCCAATATCACCCTAATTCCACTATTGAGCTACGCGGCTGCCAGCTAGTACCAGCTAATACTAGACACAGTCTCTCACACACACAGATACGCCAAAAGGCCACAGCGAAAGTCAAGTTTCGCGTTTTTCTAACACTGTTTTGACTCAAGTGCTTGCTTCCACATGTTTCTGTTTAACTAAAGTAAATACACGCGGTGTAATTTACAAGTAAGGGCCATCCCTGCCTTTAACCTGTACTCTCAACCCTAAAAACAGACATTCATCTAATAAACGGCTGGATTGAGGACTCACAGGGGACCTCTATTTTAGGGTTGTCTTTTCCCACCGGAGCTTTTACTGATGTCACAGGACTGTAAAAAGTCCGTCTACTCACACTTACACAAACATATACAGACACAGCATAATAAAACCAATTTATGATGGCTCATTTTTATGCTGCACGTCCATGCACAGCCACTCTTAGCTCGGCATAGGGTGGTATTTGTCTTATGCTTCATCCCGCTGAGCTCACTTCATACCTTGTAAAGGCGTAGTGGCATAAAATTGAGCCGTAAAGCAAATTTCTTTCTCATGTCATCGTGTGCTCAAATGATGGCTGGTGGGAGGATGGAAAAAAACAAGAAACGTTGCTTGGATGTTTGGATATATATATAAGCTGAGGGATTTTGTAGTGATGTCATCATGACTTCATGTGGTGATGCCACCTGTAGCAGCTAATTATCTCATCTTTCATATCATAATCAGTCAAAGCTTGGTTTTATTTTTAACTCGAGTGAGGGTGAGCCACAAAATTCTGAATCACTGCGAGAGATGCTGCGAACAAACCGCCTCCTGTTTGATAACTGCAGGCAACGCTGGCTCATAATAGCTTGCAAAATTCAGTCCACTGGTTTGTTTTCTTGGACATGAAATTCACTTGTTTTTCCAGGTTAGAGTGATTTCAGCAGAAAGGACATATTTTGCTTAGGTTTTATTGCCTAAACCTAACCACGGGTTACAAAATATGATCTGGCGTATGATCTGTGCACATGTACTGTCATGTTAAAAAAACAAAACAAATTAACGTCATAGGAAGTCCTGTGAATTAAGTAGGAGGTGTGAGTTAATTGGCCATAATGAACAGCACCATGTTTGGTGAAACCCAAACAAAGCCTATCAGCGCACATACACTTCATGCCAACTGTCAAGCACGGCGGTGGAGGAATGATGGTTTCGGTTGGTTTTACGACCTCGGGACCTGGGTACCTTTAGGTCAATGACACTCTTTTGAATTCTAGAGTCAAATGTGAGGTCTGAGAGATAAAGACCCTTTCTCAATTCTCAAGTACGCGAGCACGGACTCGTGTTCTCGGCGAGTCCGTACTCGCCAAGAACGCGAGCACGGACTCGCGATTTGTACAATTGGAACACCAGCGTACTTAATGATGTCACAGGTCCAGAGTTTTTACTGCCGTCCCCTCTTAATTTAACTGTGAGTAATATGTTATGAAGCTTAACTTCAATCACAGCCAAACCGGTTTACTCAGGAACAAATAAAACACTGAAATAAACCAAACATTAACATTTAGAAGTGATCTAAGTGACTTATATATCATGTTTAACCTCACTAGTGAAATCTCTATTAATAAAAATAATGTACATGTACATACGTGTACATACCTTAATAAAAACAAGCAGGTGAGATGTTAGAACGCTTTTATTGTTTTTTAATTTGGACACTCAATACAACAGACAGCTACTGGGGTTTGTTTAACCTGAGTAGCGGAAAGACCGCGGGGAGGTTGAAAACGATCTGCCGGGAGTCCGCTGTTCTCGCCGGCTGTAATAATCCTCGACCTCGCTGTCTGCTATGGAGCTGGCGGGTCACAGACGTCTCCGAAAACGTCGGAGCTCGTTTGGAAATATATGATATCTTGATAAATCGAGCAGATATTTGAAGTTTACACAGCTACATTCTCGCTTGAAAAGAACTTAAAAGTTTATTTTGTGACCCAGAAAGAATAATATTTAAAGGTTTTTAGCCCCGCTCGTCCGCCATTGCCGCGTTTGAGTTTTGGACGAAATGCATTCTGGGATATTTAGCCACCACTGATGCATGCTCGATAAAACGGGCGGAGCGAGAACACATCCGGGACTTTTTCGCGTTCTCGGCTTGATGCGTACTTCGAATTGGAACAGTACTTGGTCTCCGACTGATGACGTATCACGAGTACACGAGAACGCTAGTACGCACAAGTACGCATATTGAGAAAGGCCTATTGCTTGCCTTACAGAATTGTGCATAACTTAATAATGGAGAGCATCTTCACACAGAACATCACATCCTGGCATAGGAACAGCTGTGTTAAGGCCCCAAAAGCTCTTGTGGTAGAGGGCTGCTGTCCCTTCCCTACAGGACATTTACACCAGGAGATGCTGGTCCAGAGCAGTTCAGATATCGAAGGCCTCTCCCATCCCAGCAACAAACTGTTCCAGCCTCTGCAATCAGGCAGAAGCTTCTGCACCATCCGGGGAAAAACAGAGGGGCTCAGGAGGAGCTTCTACCCTCAGGCCATTCGAGTCCTAAACCAGAAAATACCCCCCTAATTTAGTTAATGTGTAAAAATTCACTACTTATGTCACACAGTCCTATTACTTTCCACCTGTAGTTGCATCAATTTTTCACCTCAGAACTGAGATAAGTTTTAAATCAGAACTTGTCCATTTGGTGTCACCAGTGGTTAATTCGCCTGTTGTCACATTTCATGGCCTCAATGCTGCCAGTTTCTTCCAGCTTTAATATACAACAGCTGCCACTACTTGAGTGCTCAATTTCCTTGGTTTACAACACGCACCAAATTGCAGTAACTCAATCAGGCCAACCGACTGCTGTAAACTCACATGTGAGTCAAGGTTCAGGGCAGGGTAGCGTGTTTTAAAGGAGCAATTAGCATCAGCTTATAATATACAGATAGAAGAAAGGAGTGAAGGAGCAGCAGCAAGAGCAGGCAGCAGATCACTAATTAAATTAAGAATGAACTCCCCAAGAGTTTGCCTGTTTCCAGCGCTTGAGTCAACAAATTAACAACAGCCCCACGGCACCTGTGTGTGACTCAGTCTAACTTAGCAGGTTTGTTGTGGGGAGTGCATGTCTCCCTGAGTGTGACAGTAGTGCTGTGCAATGCTGCAAATTTGATGCCGATCCAATAACAAGGCCCACTACTGCTGATACCAGTACCGATATCTTTAAAGGCAGCTTATGTAGAGGGGAGCAGGGTGTCATGAGTTATAAGACGACTCATTGATAATATGCAAATTCTGAATACATTTTAATGCATTTAAAGCTTTTGCTGTTTAAATGTGCTATAAGCTATAAATAATACAGACGTGGTAATCAACACAAAAAGGCATTTTTCATAGTGCATGTTTGAGGTACAGTGGTCCCTCGCTATATCGTGGTTCACTTTTCGCCGCCTCGCTGTTTCGCTGATTTCCTTTTGGTGCATTTTGAATGCTTTATTATTATTATTATTATTCGCACAAAAAGTGCGAATAGAGCACAAAAAGTTGGACTTCTGGACATGCTAAAGGAAGGTAGAAGTTACCGTATTTTTCGGATTATAAGGTGCATTGAGCGAAACAAAACAGTCAGATAAGTCAAACTTTACTCAACTCGTTCTTCTTGCTTCCTCCACTTCCGTACCATTGATTCATTAATGGTTTAATAATTGTAAAAAATAAAGTTGGCTACTTCACGGATTTGTCCAATCGTGGGTTATTTTTAGAACGTAGCTTCCGCGAAGAAATGAGGCACCACTGTATACTTTTTAATTTACCCCAAATCATTTATTTAATGCAAATCAGCGGATTACATACTCAACAAGTTAAAAAACTTGTTGAGTAAGTTTTGATATAGATATTTGGATCAAGCCGCCCATCTTTATGCGACGGGGAAAGAAGTGAATACTGTCAACAGTAGTAACCTAGCACTGTAAAAAATAAAATAGTAAAAAAAACAGTTTTTACAGTTTTGTACTGTTCTTCTAGATTATCATTAAATTCACATAAATAGACTGTGATTTTACATTTCAAATGTAAATTAACGTAAAATCACTGTAAATCTAATAAAACATAATTTTCTTGGTTTTTAAAAGTATCCGTCTGTATTTGTCTGTACATATGCATATTTAGATTGTTAAAATACATTCACAAATGCATCATAATTTCACAAATATTTGTCCGTTATTTCAAAGATTGAACTGCTAAATTCAAATGTAATGCTATGGAAAAATATATAAAATGATTTGTATAAACTTTTTTTACATCAAATAATTATTATTGTTGTTGTTTAGGGCGATCGTTGGCAATTCGCCTTGTAATCAGAAGGTTGCCGGTTCGAGCCCCGGCTCGGGCACGCTCCGTCGTTGTGTCCTTGGGCAAGACACTTCACCTACCACCTACTGGTGATGGCCAAAGTGGAATTGTAAAGGGCTTTGAGGGTCTCATAAAGCACTATATGAATGCAATCCATTGTTATTTAAACCAACTGTTAACTGTATATTTCTGTACATTTAAGTATTATTATTCATATTGCCACATTCATTGACCTTTTTTAGAGGTAATTTCTTTGTTTAATCACATTAAATTGTTCCTAATTTAATGTTTAAAAGCACTTGAAAAAGGCAAAATCCCATGTAAAATTAGGGCAACAAACTGTATTGTCATTACTGAAAATAACCGTATTTTTATGGGAAAGTTATTTTCTGTTATTTTATGGTATTATTTTGGCGCCCCAGCTGCCAGAATATTACTGGGGTTTTTTTACGGTGTAGCTTAGGGTTCAGAAAAACAATTGAAATTCAGCCCCCAAAAATTTAGTGTTTAACCCAAACTGTAAACATCATGGTTATCATCACTACTGCTATATCAGAATAACCCTAGTTCCTACCACTCTATGCATGTTCCTTCTAGTTTGGCCTCATTAAATGACTGGAATCCACAACTGTATGAGTTTGTTCGCCTGCTGTGGAGCAAGTTGGCAGGGACACCTTATCAGATCATTTTACGTAGCACCCATGTAAATATTTTCTCTGGAATTATCAGTTGGATTGATTTCAGTCAGGCAGAGGAAATGTTGGCACGTTCGTTGTTTGAAAAGCAGATCATATTGTTCAGAGAAAAAACAAACCGCCATTCAAGCGGAGTTTTTAAATAGCATGATTTATGTTCAGCGGGGGGAAAAAAGGCCCGAGCACCGTGAGACTAACAGCAACCAATGTAAACAAAATTCAATTTCTTCTTCTTCACTCCTTAAAATTGCCTGTCTTCATATAACCTGCATCTGTTTGATGATACCCACTATGATGTCGACGATGAGTTTATCTCATAAATATTTATGTCAGCCTCCAAAGGCAGCTAAACTCCATACAGCAAATAAGAAGGCGTGTGCTCGGATTAGGTGAGTTTTCCTTTTAGTTCTTTGCAACATGTATCAAAAGATGAAATGGCTGCCACCTTACCACTGCACTGAAAGAGGACAACGTGCATGCTGCAAGTATTTTATCACTGGAAATGGAGTTTTATAAAAAGGCAAACACATAAGCAACAAAAAGGTCTTTTCTTTTTCATATGAATAGCGCCATTACTTGTAGTTTTAGACAGAGTGAAGCCTAGGGTGGCTCAAGCCCCCCCCCTCCACACACACACACATATTGTTTGAGTGATAAAAAAGGGGGCTGAGAGCGGGAGAGATAGATTTGCACACATCTCGCTTTGGCCTTTAAGAGGCGGAAGCTGTCTCCGGTTTGTCATTTAGTGATGAGCACGTGAACAGAATCGGGTCGTGACTTTAACAGAATACTCGGAGAGAAGTGAAGGAGAGAGTCGAAGAGGAGGGGGAGTGAGAAAGGACGGAGGAACAGGGAGGGAAGGAAGATTGAAGATTAGAGAAAAATGAGGGAGACCGGGGGAGGGAGATATTTAGATGGTGCGGGGAAGTGATGGAAAAGGGAAGAGGGTGAGAGGGGATGGGAGGACAGGAGGATGGAAAAGGGGGTGAAACATGGCAGAACTGAATCATATCGTGAGGGAAGGAAGACAAGGAGAAGGGGAAAGAATGGGGAGTAAACAAAAGGACGGATGGCGGTGATACGAGGATGTTGGATGGTGCTTGTGGGTATTATGCTTCACCCCACGGGTTCTGTCAGGACAAGCCCGAGTGCGTGTATGAGAAAAAGAGAGATACTGCGTGTGAATTAACAGCTCGAAAACTGATCACAAAGAGACAGATGTGAGTTCACACGCTTATATTGAACCTCCGACGCATTGAGTCTGTATACAGCATGCACGCACATTCACACTTCTGATGATCTTACGTGCCAGTCACAGACTCATACTTTCTGCAGCATACTGTAAGTCTCACTCCATCTTTCTCTCTTACACACACACACACACACACACACTCGCACAATCAAATGAAAGAACACAGCAAGCGTCCCACAGCTGGGCACTGATGAGCGAGAGAGAGAGGGTGTCCGACCTGCTGTGTGAACAGGCAGTATTTCCATACAAATCAATGGAGCGTCAGGCTAAGCTCAGGGACACATCAGGGGACAAGCCTGGTCACACACGTGATGAAGCCACACACACACACGCAGGATATCTCATCACGACATGCAGGCACAGGAAACTGCAATCACTTGCCCTTTACACTGCGTTGCGTGCACACACGCTCACATGCAGCCAGCTGGCTGATGATGGCGCATCCAGAGGATGAGTGAGCAGGGAAGGTTATTTTCACAATAAAATCTGCTGTACTGATTACTTTCTGGAAGCCTCAGATTTGTAAAGGAATCAGTTTAATTACGCAGTGATGCTGTAACATTATTCATGCCGGTTAAAACAACGATTCGTCACTCCTTCGTCATTGGTCAACAGCACCAACTCACTGCGAGTTAGATTATAGACTCGGTAACAGCATGCAGTCGGCTCCAGAGGTTACCAGTAGGGGTGGGTTTTTATAATCGATTTATCGATTAAAATCGATTCTGGCTTGGATAACGTAAAATCGATTCATTAAAATCCTGAATCGATTTTTTAATATAAATGTATTTTGCCCGAAATGCCAGAATCTCAGGTGAAATCTCACAAAATTTCAACAACCACCAAACAGCTAAGACAGTAAATGAGAGCAGGAACACGGATTCTGCACAAAGACTTAAACACACAGCGCGACCCGCGGATCAGAATCAGTTAGATGTCGCCTTTCTCACGGTCGGGGCTGAAAGCCGACAGCTCGCTGATTCTGATCTGTGGGCGTGTCCGCGCTTTGTGTTCACGCCCTTTATGCGCTGATTCTAAAGCTGTTATTTTGATGTCTCTCCAAATAATATTGACCGAACCAGCAGCAAAAGAAGATCCAAACTACGCTTCACATCAACATCGTCATGTATTCACTCTGACTTTTACTGTTTTGCTTCGACTATGATGCACAGCTCTCTCTCTCTCTGTGCTGTTTTCTGCATTATTCGCTTGCTTGTTACGCACAAGTCTACCGTTGTTTACAGCGCTGTCGGCCGACGTTTTTTTTCTTCTTCATTTTATATACTTCTGAAAAGAAAACCTAATTTCTGCCGTTCAAATTGAACAAATTTAAACTTTTTAAAATTATGCAAAACGCTTAGCCATGTCTCTAATAAAACCGCTGTAACTTCAGAAGTAATGTTCATGTGTCGATTAATGGTTTTCTTTCGTTTTTGATATTTTTATAAAATCCAGAACAGGAAAATCGCCTTCATGTTTTTCTGTGTTTTATCTTCAGCTACTTTGACGCAAAGGCATCTGCTGTGATGCTCACACCTTTGATAAAGTCTTGCGTGTGTCAGCTTCCTTTTTATAGATACAAAAATATGTAAATGTACTGATCTGAATTATAATATTTCTGACTGTCAAAATTTCCCAGATTCAAATCAAAGTGAATCGAATCGAATTAAATCGAATCGTGGATCGAATCAATTCGGGACCTTGTGAATCGGAATTGAATCGATTCTAGGAATCAGTGATGATACCCAGCCCTAGTTACCAGCGTACACTTCTTATACAAATGAAGCCGGTGCAGAGGTGCTATTTGAGGACAGGTACACTTATTATGTACATAAAAGATGGATGTAGTCATAGACGCCAGCTTACCGACCAGCTTGGGGCTTTGAAACCAGAAGTGCTGAACAAATGGTGTATCTCACGTTTATAGCGATGAAACTAAATGGTCCTTTTCTCATAAACTGAAGCACATCTGGATTTCTTTGGCATCCAGAATAGTCACTCACTGCTGCGCATTAAAGAGAATGCAGGTTTACTGCAGTTAAAGCTTCGTTATTACGTTATTACTTTTTAGACTCCCAGTTTAGGATGCAAAACTTTCTCCCATCTCCCACCCCATGCAGGAGACTGTGACAGCACTGAGCAGCTCCTTCAGTGGCAGGCTGCGGCACCCACGGTGTGGGATGGAGAGATTTCTCAGGTCATTCCTCCCCACTGCTGTCAGACTCCACAATAAAGACTTCGCAACTGACAACGTTGTATTTTACTCAGTTGTATATAGTATTTTTATTCTATTATATATAGTATTTTATTTTTATTTTATTCTATTCTATTGTGTACAGTATCTTATTCTTATCATCTTATCCTATTCTAGTGGGGTTTTTTTAAATTATTGCTACATAACTTTGCATTTGCATCTTATCTTATCTTATCTTTACAGCAGAAACACACCTGTGGAGCCTAGCAACAAAATCTAGCTAATTTCTCTGTATTGGGCACAGACAGTTCAGATGTAGCTTCTGAGTCTGGAGAGGCGACACCTGGAGGTGCAAAAAGTCTGTAAACCCCTTCCTGATGAGCTCATGTGTTTACAGACACATTTCGGATCGTGTTGAATAAAAAAATTAAGACAGTTTTGTAAATCTTGGTTGTGCTATGTAGCAGAAAGGAGGTTTAAATGGGGCGTGCTCATTGTGATTCACAGATTTTTAGCTGTCCCGGCGCTTAGCATGTCATGCTAACCAAACATGCTAAAACCCATGGGCTACATCACAGTAGCTATATCTATTTAAATATATATATATATATATATATATATATATATATATATATATATTTTTTTTTTTTTTTTTTTTTTTTCTGTATGTGTGACCAGAGATGGGCAGTTACTGTAATCTGATTACTTTTTTCATGTAACGAGTAAAGTAAGGGATTACTATTGCAAAAACGGTAATTAGATTACCGTTACTTTCCCATAGAAACGCTGCGTTACGAAAACCGTGATTTTTTGCGAGAATGTCTCATGACAGTGACGTAAGCGAGTGCGACGTTCGTGACAACAGCTGTGCGCAGATCAACAATGGATAATATATCGAGTGCGGGAGAGAGTATGAGCGTGCAGCGTTTAAAGCGTGGAAGTACTGACCTTACTTTATGTTTGATTCCATAAAAAGTGACAAAAACATTAGTGTCTGCTGTGCGTGGGAAGAAAACTTCTTTTTAAAGCAAAAAAAACCCCCTAAACTTCCAAGCTAGCACCGAGTGCGCTACCACGTAATGGGAAATTCGCAGAGAAGTTGCCGTATCCTTCCACTGACCGCTGCGGCACACCTGCACCAGGGTAAACCTCCGCCTGCCCTACTCCTGCTTTACAGGTGAAAATAGAGCAACAGGACCGCTAGTCTTTGACTTTATTTATTTTCTGCTGTGTTTTACTTGTATCTATTTGAAAGAGTGAGTGTAGCACAAAAAAATATTTTATTTTATGTGCTGGAATGTGCAGAAAATAGGTTTAAATATTAAACAAATTTCTTCCAGTCAGAGAATGTTGTATATAATTACATTTTTGCTTGATGCATAAAGTTAAAAGATTAAAACTAACAAAACAAGTTTTAAAAAGAGACTTTTCCATCTGATTACATTTTGTATGATGGATTATGCAGAAAAAGTAGAATTGGGCTGAAAGATCTATCACTTTATCACCTATTCAGGTTGTAAAGCGTGTTTTAAAAAAGTAACTAAGTAACTAAGTAATTAATTACTTTTGAAAATAAGTAATCAGTAAAGTAACGGGATTACTTTTTTGGGGAAGTAATCGGTAATTAGTTACTGATTACTTTTTTCAAGTAACTTGACCAACACTGTGTGTGACAACTTGTTATTGCTTCTAACATGCAAGTCCATTGTTACCGTCTCCATTTCTTATGCTTTCTTATCTGTTTGACTTCTTATCTGCACTGGCCTTCTTTTAGCCTTGCCTTATAAAAACCTTGATGAAAGCACCTCTGTGAATGCAGTGAATAAAGTTTGAAGTCTCAGTGCATCTGCTCTCATTTTTCTGTCTGACACCCCTTAGGTTTAAAAAGGGCTTATTGAGGAACAGCAAAGGCTTATGATAAATATTAGACACGAATCACATTTTAAAATCTGACTTTATATATGTCTTTAATATATACAGGTCTATATACATATATAGATATAGATATGTATAGATATATGTCTATAAAATCATGTTTGGTGTAATAGGAGTTTGCGTCAAGTCATCGTCAAGCCACATATGAAATTCTGGGAACAAACACTGAATAATTTTATCTTTTCTGGCCTGAAAAATGTCAAATGTAAAATGAATTTCAGCCCAAATAGCCTAATGGAAATGGAAATGGAAAAAAAAAAATACTCATCAGTCTTTGAAAAAACTCATAATGTTCAAACTCTACTGCACGCCAATTTTATCTGCCATCATATTTCTTTGTGATGGGGGAACAGGAATTAAGTATTGAATTAGAGTAAGCATATTAAAAGGATAAGAGCATCACTACAAGTCAGACAAAATTGTCCAGTGATGAGGAAAGAAATGGACAGAGGGAGCAGAGACGAGGGAGAAAGGTGAACATCATAAAAATGATGTGCGTCGGCGGTGGGGCTGGCGGGGCGGGTGGGGGGCAAAGAGAAAAGGAGGAGACTGAAGAGGGCTGAATTACCCTGAGTGCCAGGATGAACAAAGGAGAAAGCCCAAGCGGGGGGCCATTCATGGTCTGCTGTTTGGTGAAATAAAATACAAGGATGGAGAACAAGTGAGATGAAGAATTAGGAGGGGTGATCAAACAAGCGGACAGGCAGGGAAATGAGAAGGAAAGCAGAGACAATTCATTATTAAAACAGGCAGGCTGGACAGCCAGAGACTAGATGGATGAAGGGAAAAGAGAAATCGAGTTAGGGGGCGGCGAGAGAGTGAGAGACCTAGGAAATGAAAACAAACAAGCCATCATCCATCCCATCTCTCCATTGTTGCTTAGTTCCCCTTAAAGGTCGGCGTGCTTTTCTTCTAGTAGTGTAGTCAGGAGGAGAGAAGGAGGGAGGGAAGGAGGGAGGGAAGGACAACAAAAAGAGGAAAAAAATTGTGAAGATTTATCTATCGAGGGGAGAAGGAGGAGGAGTGGCAGAGGCGGCGGCGGCGCTTCAGAATTCTTGATCATCGCCACAGCAACCAGTCACCTGGCAACCGGGTACACAATGGCTCCGGTAGCCTTGGCAACAGCATGGTCTCCGTCGGAATACACGGGGAGGATGAAGAGACGCGGGCGGGGAGACAGGTAGACAGATGGAGTGATAGGGAGAGAAGTGTGAGATAGAGGGCAGGAGGGTGAGATTGAGCGATGGAGGGGTGGAGCGGGAGGAGGAGGAGCAGGTGTAAACGCAGAGCTGGTATATCACACCTCAACAGGTGCAGAGGAAGACCAAATGTGTGTAAAGACATAATGAGAAATGTAATGAGCTACTGACCAGGAGAATGGTCCACCATATGTGACTCTACATGAAGGAAGCCCGTGTTTATGTACCTTATTTGCGCGGGCGCGTTCAAATGAGAGGCGAGTGGGTCGTTTTCCCCAACTTGCACGTGCGCACACCTTGTCTTTTTGCAGCAATTTCCTGTTTTGTCTTTCTTTCCCACAATATATACGTCTCACTCTGCTTTGCATCAGTTGCTAGCTTGCCCGTCAGGTTTTAAAATGACTTTAAAGATGAAAGACCCAAACAATCGGGCACAAAGTGCTTCAAGTGCGCTTGAGGAAAAAATGCGTTAACTTGATGAGTCACATGTCAGCCTGAAGCCCCCCCCAAAACAATGACTTATCCATCAAGCTCAGCTTTAGTTCTCTCTGGTAGAACTTAACAATGATTCACACGGACATCGGATGAAAGCAAATGTTGCATATTCATGTAAAAACCACGCACGTGTTTACACAAACACACGCACACTCGAGCGAGCACGCTGTGACGCAACACCAATGCAAACCTTGAAGATAACAAAAGCAAAACGGTGCATCTGAGCACAAATATTCATCGCTCAAGCCAGACCAGACCAGAGCGACACAATCGTGCTCTAAATTAGTTAGTTAGTTTTTAATATGACGCTCAGCACACACCTGATTTAACATTTCAGATAAGACTTATTAAAGCCTCGAGGCCCAACGCACCAGAAATGAAGTTTTTGTCTCTGTGCATGTGTTTGGAAGGGTGAGCGTGATTGACTTTGTGTTTGTATCACCATGTTTGTGTGCGCGTGTCTGTGTGTACTGTAGTACAGCCTATAAGCCCATTAGCCCCAGGTTAAGTGATTTACAGCTTCAGCTTTAAGCCCCTCCGCACAATCTCATCCCCAACGCCCCTGTCTATCTGGCCTCTCTATCTGCCTACCTTATCTGGGAGATTACACACACAGACACACATACACACACAAACCTGTCAGCGTCTTCCTGTAGACACTGTGCCAGACATAACTCTGAAAAGATACATGCTCACGGTGTAGAGAAAACAAATACGAGACAAGAAATGCACTAATCCCAATTATGCAGTCATGTAAAAGAGAGCATCCGAAATAAACTGCTGGCCTTGTTGAACAACGCCTAAAGATAAAGGTGGGATCCTTGAACAACACTATAACAATCTGTTTTCTTTTAATTATTTGTTAAAAAAAATCATTGTATCGTTTATTTTTTGGTGGATAAAGTAAGAACGCCGTGGTCTAGGCTGTCCACCTGTCGCTAACATTAGCAAGCTAAACCTTTTTGACAACTTAATCCTCCAAAGTTCTCTAAGGTGTGAGATCAGCAGACTTTCCGATTCATCCTGAACCTTTGTGCAGGCCGTTCCATAACCCTGCATTTGTTCTATCTCAACCATTCCTCGGAGGATTACCTAACAAACATTTAAGAGCATTCACCTGTTGAAAGGTCCACTTCTGGTTGAAGCAACCCTTCATATTACCTTTGACCTGCTGCAGAATTCATAGTTCATTGTTAAATTGATAACCGCAATTATAATAACACATGTTTTTACGATCAATGGTAAGAACTGATCCTGGGATGCACTTCTTTGAGAACCGAACAGTGGATGTTCGGATGGAACTCGCATAGGCGGCCATATTTAAGCAATCTGCCAGGTGTTTGAAATCTGCCCCACTCACAAATGACTGGATGGGATGATTGATTTTTATTAATTTGTAAAATTTAACATCACAAGTATCCATTACTTTTTTCCATCCTAAATATCTGGAGAGCTCTTTACACCTTGGAATGATGACACCTTACACCTTAATTGAAAAGAGAAGATAGATGTCAGAACTTTAAATAAGAAAGGCTTCACCTCTAAGTAGGGATGCAACAATACCAATTTTTTCAAACCGATACGATACCGATACTTGGATCTGAGTACTTGCCGATACAGAGTACAAAAACCGATACTTCTACCACACACACACACACACACACACACACACACACACACACACACACAAATGCAGACAAGTTTTATTATATTCCCTGCCAATAAAAAATAAAATCTTAATAAAAATGACCACAAAAAAATTTCAAGTGAAAAATAAGCACTTCTGTTAAATTATTGCGGAGTCTCCACATTGTAATTTAACAAAATATCACTGAACTATTGGCACTGTCTCGAGCTTTCAGAATAATAAATAAACACTTCTGTTTATTTATTATATTTCATATCGCAGCTCGAGTATGCTGAGAAGACGGTGCAATCCTATGTTTTCCATGACCGGCATTGGCTGGTCATCCAGAGCGATAAAATGAGTCAGAGCCTCTGTTATTTTAACTGCCTGTGGATTTTCTCTTGACATTTTTCATCGCTTTTCCAAAACCTGAGTTAAAGTTGGCTGTTCCGGTCCACACTGCTGACATTTTGTTTAGCCTAGCTACAGCAGCCTCCAGTTTCTCTTTTTTATCTGGAGCCACCAGTCTCACTCGCCTAACCCTGTGCCTGTTTAGCGCGGGATGTCCCCCTAGTGGCCAATCTAAAAAACTACAACAGAAATGACCAGCCACCCTCTGATTAATGAAATAAGTTGGTATCGGTTAACTTTTACGAGTATGAGTACACACACATTTTACAGTATCGGCCCCGATACCCGATACCAGTATCGGTATCGGTGCATCCCTACCTCTAAGTCCATATGGGATATTTAATGATTAGCACCAGCAGGATAAACTGATTCTAATTTGTACAATTTGAAGATGTGTTAATGTAGGGGTGTTTGCATCAAACTTGGTACCGTGAGAGGCGGATGTTGGCCAATCTGACGCAGGGCTTAATTACTACTAAATGTGATTTTTGAGTCGTGTTTAAAACTGCACATTTGCAGTCACTAAAGAAGGAACGGGCACTAGTTTTTAACATTTTCCTACAGGTCATACACATTTATCCTGATATTAATATCAATAAATAGGGGTTCCTAAACATAGGAATAAAGATGGAAATGATGAAAAAGGCAAGGCAATACTTTACCTCAACAGAACAAATGGGTACACATGCCATTCACACGGACTACTGGTGGACTTTTATGTCAGTCATGCTTCTTTGGATGTAGCATGCTAGTTCATGCATTTATTACTTCCAGGCTGGACTACTGCAATTCATTATTGTCAGGATGTCCTAAAAACTCACTGAAAAGCCTTCAGTTAATCCAAAATGCTGCAGCAAGAGTGCTGACAGGGACTAGAAAGAGAGAGCAGATTTCTCCTGTTTTGGCTTCCCTTCATTGGCTTCCTGTTAAATCCAGAATTGAATTCAAAATCCTGCTCCTCACATACAAGGTCTTAAATAATCAGGCCCCATCTTATCTTAATTACCTTGTAGTACCATATCACCCTATTAGAGCACTTCGCTCCCGCTCTGCAGGCCTACTTGTTGTTCCTAGAGTATTTAAAAGTAGAATGGGAGGGAGAGCCTTCAGTTTTCAGGCCCCTCTTCTGTGGAACCAGCTTCCAGTTGGGATTAGGGAGACAGACACTATCTCTACTTTTAAGATTAGGCTTAAAACTTTCCTTTTTGCTAAAGCATATAGTTAGGGCTGGACCAGGTGACCCTGAATCCTCCCTTAGTTATGCTGCAATAGACGTAGGCTGCCGGGGATTCCCATGATGCATTGAGTTTTTCCTTTCCAGTCACCTTTCTCGCTCACTATGTATTAATAGACCTCTCTGCATCGAATCATATCTGTTATTAACCTCTGTCTCTCTTCCACAGCATGTCTTTATCCTGTCTTCCTTCTCTCACCCCAACCAATCACAGCAGATGGCCCCGCCCCTCCCTGAGCCTGGTTCTGCCGGAGGTTTCTTCCTGTTAAAAGGGAGTTTTTCCTTCCCACTGTCGCCAAAGTGCTTGCTCATAGGGGGTCATATGATTGTTGGGTTTTTCTCTGTATCTATGAAGCGCCTTGAGGCGACTTTTGTTGTGATTTGGCGCTATATAAATAAAATTGAATTTAATTGAATTGAATGTCTGGAAAGATTCCCCTCTTGCACCCTCGATTAAGGGTGTAGAAGGGTAAAGGTGTGCCAGACAGGAAATAAAACCTGCCAACTGTAAAAACATAAACCATCTGGTGAGGAAACGTACACGTTACCTTTGCCATCCTCGATTACGCAGTTTCTATGTACAAATACAGAAAAAGATACTTTATATTTTAATCAATCATCATATAGATGTTGTGAAGTTTAGAGGCTACGTTTCATAAAGACTGACGCAGTCTCCTCGTCGGGGAACAAACGTACAGACGTGCGTGCGATTATTATAGTAAGCTGACGAAATCACAGCAAAATGTCGAATTTAAACGTCCGTTATCGGAGCTTACCACCTTTAATCATCAGGCACAGTTTCAAAGGGTTTCAAAGAAGATCAAGCGATTGCTTGTTCAAATATCCCAAGACAGCCAACAACTTCCACACCTCACTTTTCTACATGTCACATGACCGTACGTGTGCACACACCTTTGCATGCAGCTACTCATTAGACGGTGCCGTGCTCCTGAAGCCGAGCACAAAGGAGGTGTTTCATCTCCTCTGTATGTTTGTTCTCATTGTGAATTCTCTTTGATGCAGGCGTCCTCATCAATGCATGTAATAGCTCTATACACTGTCTCTCTGCGTAATGGTGAGGCTGTGTGTGTTTGTGTTTCAAAGTATCTATGTGTTTGTGACAGAAATAGAAAAGAGGAAAGATATGCTAGATAGAAAGAAAAGAAACGTGTGTCTGCGTGCGTGATCAACCTAATAAACTTCACAGCTGCTCTCTCCCACTGCCACTTTTACGGGAGCAGCGAGCAGCCTCTAACCTCCAAGACAAAAGGAAATGTAGAAAGCAGCTCTAAGGACAGATAAAAGCAAGAGTGGGAAGTGCTAAATGATTGCTAAAGCTCCTGCATCATCCCCCTGCCTCCCCTTCAAACTTGCCTCCCTTACCTCCTCCTCTCCCCCCCGTCTGTCGGGCCCTCATTTTTTATTCTCTATTTCAAAGGGACAAAGAGAGAAAAAAGGGAGAAACCAACAGCAGCAAAGCAGCAACTCCACTTATGAACACGCAGGCATTATAATGGGGTGGCCACAGCGTTGCCACGACAACACGCAGGGAGGGGTATGGTGACACCGAGGCAGAAATGGGAGAAAGAAGAAGGTAGAGTAGGTGGCAATAAAGAGAAAAAGAATGAGAGATGGAGGTTGTTATCTGGGGTGTATTTACCTGGAGCTCTCGTGGCTGTTTGGCAGAAATGTCTTGTCGTCTCGTCACTGATCCTCGGTGTCACTCAGTGACTCGATGTGTTTATCGTACGGGGGACGTTGGATAGAGCACGAGCTCCCTGCTCCAATCTGCACGCAGGTGGTAGAAAAAAACCCACCTGAGCTTTGATTTCCCTCCATTTGCAGAGATATTTTTAGTTTAAATAAGATGTTGTTTATCACGTTGCCTTGTCACAACTCAGAGTTAAGCTGAAATCCCGGCAAATACTTTAATGTGGCACAAAGACACATCTGACAGCATGCACTGACGTTGAATGGAAAATTAGGGGTTGAGATTTTGGTTGCCATTGGTGTTGTTTTGTGGAGTCCCGGCCTAAATAAATCACTGATATCAGTTTACAACGTATTTTAAAACTTCCTATTACAAATTTTCATGCCGCAGTGGTTCTGAAAATTACTGTGAAAAACATGAAATAGTCACGAAAAAGCAATCTCCTTCTTTGAGTACATGAACATAAAGTTCCCCCCTTTTCTTTTCAAAGCAGAATGCATGATTTTGAAACGAATGTAGGAATTAAGTTTCACGCTAGCACGTTGTATGTTCACGCCACCCGAGGCAATGTGCCACCGATGCAACTAAGAAAACGGCTTTGAAAGGGGGCTTAAATTTGCTCAAATCGAAGTCAAAATCAGAGACGAAAAGCAAATGAAACAGAAACCGTGATAAGAAACTTGGTAACACAACGTAACACATTACTGTGTTAATTCAGTAATCACATTACAGTTACGATTTTGTCACTACTTCTTCAGTTATCTGAACAATGGGACAGAAAGGAGACGGAGAGGGGGAAAACCCCATCAAACATGCCTCCTGTTCACTGGTGCTACAATCAGCTGACTTCAATTTATTTGTAGGGATGAGGAAATGCTGGAGTCGTCCAAAAGGCACCAAAGTATAAGAATCCAATTGCAACTGCAAACTGTGTCCAGCGCTGTGTTAGCAGTGCAGTGCAGTTGTTCCTGCAATGTACTCCTAACAGAATATTCTGAATATTGATTTGTAAATAATGGAATTTGAAATAAGGTGGTAGGAACAGAAAAAGTATAAACTTCATCCTACTCTTTTTCGAGAATAAACACAGAGTTATTCATGAAAACTTGATGTTTTCTACATTTTTCTTTTCTCTTGTTATTTTAGTTATATTTACATGTTCGAAATAAAAATGTCTAAAACAGTCAGCATTCTAACACAAAGCCAGCAAAGAACTGGATGTGCAAACCCCAACCAGCTGCCTGATCTTCAGCAGGCAACAAAGGCAGTGATGCAGTGATAGTTCTACAGTAGAATCAATCAATTATGTTATCGGCTTTGTGTTTAAACTTAAATGTTTAAACTTATATGTAGGGATGGGTATCATTAGGTTTTATCCGATACCGGTGCCAAACCGGTACTTTTGAAACGGTGCCGGTGCTTAAACGGTGCTCAAACCGGTGCTTAAAGAATGGAGAACACAAAATTGGTCCAAAAACCTCTCATGTTCAGCTGTTTTTTTTGTAAAAAGATAACAATGTTAGCCTTTTCTGCAGCTATGGGGCATATATGGTATCACTCTTGGCTGGAAGCAGTGCTTAAACAATGGAAAAAGCACAAACTTTGTCCAAAAACCTCTCATGTTTAGCTGTTTTCCACTTTTTCTTTGGTCATTTGAGCCTTTTTGGCCAGGGTGAAGGGAGCATCTGCCATCAAACAAGAAGACAACCGCCTGTAACTACGACGGTGTTTGCTAGTTCACCTTACATGCATTAATGTAATAACGTGGTTAGCCTACTCAACGTAAATTACACATGAACAACATTAAGCTACTCACGCAGAGAAGAACGGCTGCTGCTGCCATCATCATCCTCATCATTTCTGCTACACTGGCAGGGCTAGGGGCCAGGACTCTCCTCTTCGGTTTTTTGCGGGATGTTGCAAACTCCGGGTCCGATAACAGGCACCACACCCGCAGTAGATGTGCTCGGTGTGAGGTCTCGCAGCAAGCTATCAAATATGGCGCATTTCTCGGCTTTAAAAAAAAAATACGCTATGCGTCGCCAGGTGTTTCATCGGATTTGAGGTGTTACCTCCTTTGACAGTATCACAGTATCAGCTTAAAGCACTTGTTGCAGGCTGCTGAGTTTGCATATTTTGCTGTGAAGTACAGCCAGACTTTTGCCCGCTTCGCCTTGGGCATTTTAATCTGTAGCTCTGCTCTAAAAGAACGTACGTACCTGGACCCGCCTACTATCCTCGGAAACGTAAAATGATTGGCTAGAATTGAAAGTGCATCACAGCTCAGGAAAAAAATAAAGCACCGAAATGTGCGCTGCTTTTCGGTCTGGTTACTACCGTTTATGTCAGAACCGGTGCCATCATGGCAACGGATACCGGTACCCATCCCTACTTATATGTAGTTCCTCTTTAGGATAGGGATTGGTCTCCATGTGTAGGACTGTGGCCGAAAGTTTATATTGTTCACTGGTAGTAATGTAACAGGACTCATTACAGAGTAATGCAAAATTAGTGTAACAAGTACTGTAATGGGGGTCGTGTGATTGTTTGGAATGTTGTGAATTGGTGAAAAGAAATTGAATTGAACTGCAAAAAATAAACGTGTAACGTGTAACACATTGCTGTAACGAATGCAAGGCTTTTTGACCCCACGGGCTGATTTTCTTCAAAATCTTTAAAATGCAAAGTTGTAATATATTCATATTCCAGGTATTCCTCATAAAATATGTTTGTAACAAGAGGCCATTTGCATTTTTATTTATTTTTTCATTAATTTAAAGAAAATGCCGTTTTTGTATCACTACCCCACTCTTCCACATCTGCGGTCAAAAATGACCCCAAGCAGTTCCTGTGGAATCTTCTATGAAACTTTCATTCTTATCAACTCCGACCGTCCCACTTACACTTCTGATGGATCAGGAATTAATTTTTAAACAGTAACATACACAATTTATAGTCAGGGCTGCACATAAGTGGTCCGCAGGTGTGCATTCGCTGTCAAAATAAAAGTATTCCCGGAAATTCAGAGAATACGCGCATCTTTTGCGGTGGAAGAACATCAAAGTAATTGCTTATGGAGCTTGGTTCTTTGACATCTTTAAGAGTTCTGAACAAATATCTGTCCTCCTCCAGAAGATTTAATGTACGCAAACGAGCGTTGCAACTTCTTATCTGGTATGCATTTATTTTGACAGCAAATGCGCACCTGCGGGCCATTTATGTGCAGCCCTGTTTATAGTTTCCTGTGCATTTCAAACATTGTACTTTCTGATGTTTTTTTTTTATATATTTAAAGTAACATGGCTGCTATGAGGCCAGCAAGGATCCCTGTGGCCCTATAAATGATCCAGGACGGATCGGATGAAGAGCCCATCGGAGGCACTGACTCAGAATCTGACATCTCAGATATAGAGGACCCAGACTATTGTCCCCCCCACTGAACAAGGCCAGTCAGATACAGAGGAGTCCTCTGATGAGTCCTCTGAAGAGGAAATGGATATTGAGTCTAACAGAATGAGCCCATCTTACTGCTCTAGCCACAATATTCTGAATTAGTCGGCCAGGGCTTGCACCTGGGTTTAGTACTGTCTCCCCAATAGATGCATGGAAGATGTTCATGTCTGATAATATAATAGAAGAGGTGCTGACATGCACAAACATGGAGGCACAAAGATTAGCCACAGACAGGGGAAAAGAGTGGAAAAATGTAATCAAACACAAGCTCCTGGCCTTCATTTGACTGACCATTCTTGCAGGAAGTGAGAAGAACTGGGATGTACCAGTCGGTGTGTTTTTTTGGGAGTCCTCTGCATAACCCATGGTACAAGGCCCCTATGTCAAGTCAAAGATTTAAAGATATTCACCGTTTCTTGCACTTTGATGACAAGAGGACCAGAGCCTACCGACTGAAAACAAACCACATGGCAGCTTTCTGCTACATATGGGGCCTGTTCCTGGTCAACTGCAGGCAGAAATTCATCCTCAGTGATTGTGTTACAGTGGATGAACAACCTGTGCCTTTCAGAAGGAAGGCCCAGCTTCTGCAGTATATGCAGAGCAAGCATACAAAAGTGATACGAGTGATACAAAAACTGCAATTTCTTAAAATTAATGAAAAAATAAATAAAAATGCAAAGGGCCTCATGTCACAAACATGTTTTATGAGGAATAACTCAAATATGAAAATATTACAACTCTTTGTTTTAAAGATTTTGAAGAATAACAACCGAGTTTATAGCAAAATGCATTGATTTTATTTGGGATAATTTTTGACCCCACTCGTGGAAGAGTGTAGGTACTGGTAGGTTGTGCATCCAAGGGTTAACTTCTACAAATCCCAACTACAAAATGTGGACTTTAGCTCAAGGTGCTTTATATTGTAAGGCAGACCCTACAATAATACATACAGAGGAAAACCCAACAACCATATAGCCCCCTAGCTGGCACTTTGGCGACAGGGGAAAAATTCCCTTCCCACCTCCCAATAATTAAGAAACTAATGAAAAACTGGGTCAGTGTTGCAGAAACATGAAAAAAGGGACACATTTTGTCATGGGAAGCAAACTTTTCATGAACTTCACACTCGGTAGCCTTGAAATGTTCAGATATATTTCTTTAATAAAACGCGACTGTCTGTGCAGCGTGCTGTGACTAAGTGTCTTAAAATTCCCATCACAAATTTCACAATCGAATAAAATCCCTTCCAGACATTTTGACTAAAGGTGAAAGCCAAGAGTGTGCAACAGGTTGCAACCTGTTACTTTTCCCTATTCAGCACTGCCGCTCCGGCACTTTAGCTGATGATGATGTCAATCAATAGTGTAATGCAGCATCTGCTGTTGGTGGAGAGTCTGAGTCTCTTATCCTTCCTCTTGCTGCAGAGCAGCAGAAAAGCAGCTCAAGAGCAGGAAAGAATCCAGGAAGACAGAGGAAGGATGTAATGAATGTCGACTGCGCCGCTTTGGTGTCTTGTACTTCAAGTGCAGTCATGATATCTGTAAGATGTTATCAAGCTATTAACAAGTAATGATAGTGATTTGGCATTAACAGCCCACAGTAAGATATACTTATGTCTTAAAAGTTGTTCATGCACTCAGTCAACAATGTGGCATGATGATGACAGGCTGGAAGAGTTTCTAACTTGTACAACATAATCATTAACAGCAAGGTTTTAGAAAAAAACTCCATTTAAGCCCCATTATGAGTATGCTTGTTGTATTTAGCTTCACAGCTCAATATTCAGCATCTTTTGCCCAATATATCCATTATCTGCACATGTGCAAACCATCTCAACCTTACCTCTGTAACATTTTGTTCAAACAGCCGACCTGTACTCATTGTACTCACTGTGCGCCATCTTTGGTCACTTAACTAATCTTCAGTCCTGCCACCACCAGCTCGGCCTCCCGTCTTTCTGTTAGTGCCACTGTCTCCAAACCATACACGACAGCAGGTCTCGCTACTGTCTTGTGAACTTTCCCTTTCACTCTCGCCTGTGCTCTCTTCTTCACCTCTCTGCCAACTGTAAAAACAGTACTTTGGATGGTTGATCCGAGGTATTCAAACTCATCTACCTTCTCCTCAGCTTGTCTCCATCTCATCAGACGCTTGCATTCTGTCATGCTTCTACCAACTCTCTAGAGCATACCTCCACCTCTCCGCGTTCTCTTCCACCCCTTCCTTAATCTGAATACAGATCAAAACATTGTCTGCAGGAAAGAGCCTGACCTCATCTGTCAGCCTGTCCATCATCACAGCAAAAACCCTGATGTAATCCAACCCTCGACTTGAACCCATGTGTTGCTCCTACATCACACCTCGCCACTATTACATTGTCTTCAGACACGTCCTGCACCACCCTCACAACTCTTTCCCATAGCTTTATGGTGTGGCTCATCATCTGTGCCCTTCTGGAGTTACTTCAGCTCTGCACATCATTCTTGAAAAGGGTCTTCTCTGTTACAAACATCCTCTCACCCTCCAAGATTAGATAATATGGTTAAAAGCCTCCTTCTCTCCTAGACACTTCCATACCTTCCTAAGTACTGTACATAATTTGGATCAACTGCCATTCCACTCTTCATCCTCTTCATAGTTGCACCCACTTCCTCCTTATGTCACGGCTGAGGAGATAAGCAAGTATCTAGACCATTTACCACCTCATTCAAGCGAATATAGAGGATGAAGTGTTTTCTGGTTAAAATACTAGGAGGAATCAGAGATATGATCAATTGTATTATCAGCTTTGATATGTGGTAGATGTTGGTCACCTTTAGACAACAAGAAACTCAGTTAAAGTTCAAAAAATCATTTTATGATGGCGAATTCTCCCGGGGAAAATTGTTCCTCATCTGAGTGGGGCTTTTGAATGCAGCATTAACCCCGACTTCTCCAGTAGCTCTCCAATCAGAGCTTGATTGTAAGGGACACCTAAAGCCTATTGTTCAGTATCTCTTGGCTTTTTGACTGATTCTGGCTGGAGATGGCAGTGGTGGTTGCAGATATGTCAAAAACCAATTTAATGTGTCTATATTAAGCTACTCTCTCTCTCGCTGTCGTCTGATACTGGTGTTCGGGATGAGCTCTGCTACTCTGCTGTCCAACACCTGGTGGTGGTAAGTCGGGTCTCGGCATTAAGGTTATAGTTTTCACTGTGGGAGGACCTCAGATAATAATTGTTTTACTTCTTCTTATTAACGTGATCAAAGTTTTTCCTTTTAGTAAGATGATGACCATTTCGTTGGACATGTTACTTGCCAATAATGAGTCTATGTACTTTTTCCTCTCAAGCGCTACTACAACTAAGGTTTATTAAAATAGTATTTCATCCGATGGAGTTCCCCAGGTGGCGCTGCTTGTGTGTTCCTTCGATCTTTTTCTCACTGCCTGTACTTCAACAATTTAAGCGGTAACAAAGTTGCATTTGCTACCTTACAGTGACATTTTCCATACGATTTTAAATTCAATTTTCAGATGAACACTACTTGTCTCCTTTTTAAAGGCATCTAAGTTTCCGCTTTATCACTTTAGTAAAGACCTTCATCAAAAATGCTTATTTGTATTGTGAAATTTCTGAAATGAAAGAAAGATCAAAATGTATATATAAGCTAGGGATGCACCGATACCGATACTGGTATCGGGTATCGGGGCCGATACTGTAAAATGTGTGTGTACTCATACTCGTAAAAGTTAACCGATACCAACTTATTTCATTAATCAGAGGGTGGCTTGTCATTTCTGTTGTAGTTTTTTAGATTGGCCACTAGGGGGGCAGTTATTATTTTATTTATTATTTATTTAATAATAATTATTTTGTTTGTTTGGTTACAATATGGACACTGCAATAATTTAAAAGTTTATTTTATTCTCAAACCTAATTTGTATTTATTTTATTCCAAACAGAAGTGTTTATTTATTATTCTGAAAGCTCGAGACAGTGCCAATAGTTCAGTGATATTTTGTAAAATTACAATGTGGACACTCTGCAATAATTTAACAGAAGTGCTTATTTTTCACTTGAAATTTTTTTGTGGTCATTTTTATTAAGATTTTATTTTTTATCGACAGGGAATATAATAAAACCTGTCTTCCAATTCATTGTATGTGTGTGTGTGTGGTAGAGGTATCGGTTTTTGTACTCTGTATCAGCAAGTACTCAGATCCAAGTATCGGTTTGAAAAAATTGGTATCGTTGCATCCCTAATATAAGCTAATAAGCATTAATAAGGAGCTTGTGTACAGTAGTGTCATCCACCTTTAAAGGTTCCACATGGTGCCAAACTGAATTCAAGGAGTGGATAAAATACATATTTAAACTTTTACTGGGCAGCAGGCTAAGGTTTTGCAAAATCATAAATAAATCTATAGATTTGCTTTTTTTGAAAGATTCTGCTGCTTGCAAGTCAGTCACCTGCTGCCTATAAAGGGCTGCCAGTTAACATCAGAACAACTGGAGCTGCAATATATTTATTTTAATCTGTCTGAATGCAGGCCTAGCTGCTCTGCACCTCATCCTTGCCTCAAGGTTCCTGCTTTAGTCAAGCCGCCTGGGCCATTCTAACAATCAGCAATGATAATAGATATAATACAGTCAGTGATACAGGTCAAGGGAGCTGGCTAAAACATGTGGTAAGGTACCTACTGGATGATATGTATGGGGCTGATAACAGCTGATAACAGCCATTCAGAGGGCTGATACAGTAATAACCACATTGACTGCGATGCTACAGTTGCTACATCTTAATTATTGATGCAGCAAAAATCATTATCATGACACGGGTCAAAATGCTAACGTGTTATATAAGACCAAACTAATGTCTAGTAAACAGCTTCCCAACAGTCATTAACTTGTAAAACTTTGTGGAAATGAACGCGCTGAATGATTATATATGTCGCTATTAATCTACAGGCCATGCCTTTTCCTAATTAAAACTGGATGAACACATTCTGCAAGTACAATAGCAAGTTAACTGCATGTTTTTAGGTGACGCACTCACTAAATCACAGGTTATGGAAGTAGGCACAAAGCAGAGCTTTATTTAAATCTGCTCCCGAGCAATCCTCCAAGCTAATTCACCTATAATAAGCACCAACACAAAAAGTACAAATGCACCTTATCTTAAGCTAGTGCCTGTACAAATCTGAGCCACTGACACAGCGGACACGTCACAACTGCTCACAGCTGTATGAAAAAGGATTTAGGTTCTTGCTGTCTTCCGGAGAGCATCCGCAGTGGTGGACAGGCTGCCTATTGACAGTCTGCGCATGGATCAGATACCCTGGGCAGTGTTGACAGAGACAAAGAGGGGATGAACACGATGTCTGAATGTCAAGTCAAGGCTGTCAGAGGGTCAGACAAGTCAATGATGGAGCCACTGGAGTCAATGAAGGACGGTGCAAGAGGGAAATTAGATGGACAGGATGGAGGTGATGCAGTAAGAGACTGGAAAAAACATGGATGCAGGGTGGAGGCAAGAAAGAGGCATAAACCTACAGCCTACATTCACGCTTATGGTGGATCAGAGGAATAAGTCAGATGGGGATTTTGAGAGCAGGAGGAGGCAGATGGAGCTGGTTAAATCCTTGTCCTGAGTATTGTACCAATTGTGGCAGAGAGGCAGACACAATAGCTGAGCAGTCTCCTGTCGCTTCCATAAACAAGATAAATTGATGAGGCTCTCCCGCCCACTAACATCCACAGTTTGTTTTTATTGCCTTCCAGGACAACGGAATGGAAACCTACTCTAGTAAAACAAAAAAGAAACACTCTGCTAAATATTCCTTTTCCACTGTCAAAGGCTTCCTCTATAGCATCATGGATGAGTGGCAGCATTTGATGCCATTGTCTCATATGAGTAGCTTTGGCTTGTATTAGGAAAAGGCTCTTTCAGTGCGGCTCCCATATTGCTTAGAACAAACTAAAAGGGATGTAATTCAATCAGTCGGGTTTAAAAAGCCACCTCTTTACATTACGATTTGATTATAGCCTCTTTTTTATTTATTTTTTACTTTAGAGAGACAAAACATGATTGAGCATAACCAGTATTGATTCCGAGTACATTTTTTCTTCTTTGACAACCCTTGGGATGCTTTCCCCGAATAACATTTTATTATGATGGACGGAAATGTTTTACACAGACATCGCAGGCTTGGAAGAACACAAAGCAAACGATTCAAAATGGGATTGCCAGTCAGTAAACAGGGGGATTACAGAATCCCAGCGCTTAGCGAAAAGGCTGTAATTGAAGAAACAGAGAAGAAAGATATATTAATAACAAACCAGGCTTTGGCTGAGGCTCTCTAAGACACCGATTCTCCCGCCAAGGTGACATGCTGTTTGACTGTTTGTCTGCGAGCGCGACTGCGCTAAAGCTACCGACTGGAAATTTCATGAAACGCAGTCTAGAGTTGGCCGAAATAAACCCATTAAAAGCTGGCACGGTTTCAGATCGCTATCTTTAAAAGTGCAGGATAGGGGATTATTCCCACTCTCCCAGCGCCTTTGAAGTTTCAAGATGTGTTGATTTTTATCCGAGTAAAATAGCGAATAAATTTGAAAATGATGCAAAACTATCGAATCCAAACATTAGCGGACATTTTTTTCCAGTGACAAATCAAAAGGAGGAGGAAAAATCATGTTTATTAAAGTTTCTCTCTGTCTCCTGCGGAATTTATTCAATGCTTGTCTACTTGTTGATGCAGCGTCGTTAGCGGTGATCTATGCTGCCTTCAGCGGAGTCTGTGATTTACTGTGCGCTCTGACTCTGACACGGGCCGGGGGAGGGGAGAGGGTCACGCTAAATGGCTGTCTGACCACCATCCATCTTCCCACCCAATCAATGATACCATTCAGGCAGATTTTATCCAATCAAAGCGACCTGTTGTGATGAAAATGATGCATAAGGCCTGGGTTAAACCAGGCTAGTACCCAAACCACTTTGCAAACAGATTTTAAGGGCATTTAAAAGCCATCTGGACAACGCGTGCACTGTAGCACACCTACTGTACCAGCCATCAAAGCATAACAGGGAAAACTCCAACTCAGAAGCCAAATTGGATCCAGCATTTATTAATGTTACACTAAACAGGCACCAAATATTTTCCACCACAGTCCACAGCGCCCGCCTGCCTGTGCAGCAGCGTCTCATGTTTACTGCTTAAATGCTATGTTGCATTGTTTACTAATGGTCTCTTTGGACATGCATTGAATAACATTGTTGGTGGCTTTTGTCAAAGGTGACAGAAGCCTTTGAACTCACTTGAGCTGCTGCACCCTTCATAATTATCTGACAGCAATCAATTGAGGCTTGTTAAGACTTTCACAGAAATGGCCCGGCTTGCTAAGAAGAATAGAATAGAATAGAATAGAATAATCCTTTAATTGTCCCACAAGGGGAAATTTGGTTGTAACAGCAGCCAAAAAGACAAATATACTACAAACAGTACACAGGACACGGAACAGAAACATACACAATTTTTCTTACATATTTACATTAAGGACGATGGTTACTATAAACAGAGAGTACTGTACAGTTATTAAATTAAATAAAAATAATTACAGGTAAGAGGCAAACCAGGTTGTAGTGTGAATTGGTTAATTAACTAACTTATTGCAGTTACAGCATTGATGTAAACATCTATGTTTGTTGGGAGCAGTTCTGATTGTACAGTCTGACAGCTGCAGGGAGGAAGGACCTGCGGAAACGCTCCTTCATGCATCGAGGATGCAGCAGTCTGTCACTGAAGCAGCTCTGCAGTTCAGCAACATCTACATGCATGGGGTGGGAGACTCTGTCCATCAGAGATGTTATTTTGGCCTTCTATCTCCCACCACCTGCACTGGGTCCAGGGTGCATCCCAGAACAGAGCTGGCCTTCCTGATGAGTTTATCCAACCTCTTCCTCTCAGCTGCTGATAAACTGCTGCTCTAACATACAACACTGTAAAAAATGACAGATGCCACCACAGAGTCATAGAAGGTCTTTAAAAGCGCTCCCTGGACTCCAAATGACCTCAGCCGCCTCAGCAGGTAGAGTCTGCTCTGACCCTTCCTGTAAAGAGCATCAGTGTTTTGGCTCCAGTCCAGTTTATTATTCAGGTGAACACCCAGGTACCTATAAGAGTCCACTATCTCAATGTCCACTCCCTGGATGTTCACCGGTGTCAGTGTGGTGGGTCTGCGTCTCCGGAAGTCCACCACCAACTCCTTCGTGGTGTCAGCAGGTGGTTCTGCTGACACCAGTCCACAAAGTCCAGAGTCCACTGTCTGCACTCTGAGTCGTCCTCTAAGTTTGCTGACATAATTTTTGCATTCCTGTGCAGACATTAGACCAAAAAAGTCAATCATATTTACTCATGGCGGATTGCCGGTCATTACCTGATGGCTTTCTCATGATTAGATTGGGATTACTGCTGATTTCTAAACCAAATCATCCAGAAAATAACTGCCGTACCAATGAACCGATTAAGGAAGTCATTAGAGGAAACTTTGCAAACATGTAACACTCTTTTTAAATCATTTTAAAGTTTTAATTCTATCACATTTTAATTGCAATCTCTGTTGCCAGCAAACCTAAAAGATAAAAAGCCACTGACAGCAGAGGAAGTGGCTCGAATGAAGATGTGAACTGTCTCACAGTTTCACAGCCAAGACTCCAATTTCAAATGTCAATGTTTACCTAAATGCACTAACAGGAAAGGATAATAGAGGCAGATGCACACAGCAGCACTGCTAGAGGTGGAAATCCAGTGTTCAACATAATATAGTAAGTACTGGACACGATAAGAACTCAAGAATGATGTAAAATATATTTGTTATTAATGGGCTAAAATGGCTGTAAAGATGATGGAAACAGATTTTTGGGGTAATTTAGAATGTAAACGTGGCTGGGCATCATTGGTTACAGCTCTTTTAGCACTGACTGCAGCACATGTGAGCAGTATAACGTCGCAGCTGAGCTGCAGCAAGTGTGGAGTTGTGTGGTTAGTAAGTTACTAACTACTTTTTAAAATGCATTAATGTAATCTTAATAAATGTTCACTTTCAATATAGATAAACTCTCACTGCACATTTCCACACTCTTTGTATATATATCAAGATATATAGCTGTCTGAGTTTTATTACATCCAAAATGTTGGCATGCCAAAACTCCAGTTTCAGTCAGGATGTACTAACAACACCACTGTGAGGCCCTGCTTGTCAATCTTAAGCCTTTAATCCATCTGTGTGCTCTGACGGGCTTCTATATTATTCATGGAAAAGTTTCCTCGTTCCTTTAAGGTAATTTATTTTCCTCAGTCACAGTGAGGATCTCCCAGGGTTTGTTTCAGTGGCCCCTGTGGAAGGAATGTCTGTGAAACAGAAATTGTTCTTGGTTTTTCATATTTTGTTTTTATGTAATATTAGAAAAATATGTTAACTACAGGTACAAACACACAGATGTATTAGGTATATGTTTATTAAGTATATATTGCTAATATCAGGGTGGACCCCTTTTGATTTTCACAACTAGCTTAATTCTTTCTGTCAGCTGTGCATGTTTTGGTCTGAGGTCTGGTGACAGTGGAGGGTGTTTCAGTACAGTGAACTTATTGTAATGTTCAAGAAACCAGTTTGGGATTATTTGAGCTTTGTGACATGATGTTAGAAGCGCCCATCTGAAGACGGGTACACTGTGGTCAATATGGATGGACATGGTCAGCAACAATACTCAGGTAGGCTGTGGCTATCTAATGGGCCTAGACTGTGCCAAGAAAATATCCCTCTCACCATAACACCACCAGCCTAACCCTTTGACACAAGGCAGGATGTCTCTATATGTTCATGTTCACACTAAATTCTGACTCTACCGAATGCTGCAGCATCGACAGCCATTCGACCAGGGAACATTTTTCCAGTCTTCTTTTGTGTAATTTTGATGAACCTGTGCAAACTCCGGTTCTTAGCTGACATTAGTGGCCCCTCTGTGGTCTCCGTCAACTTCAAGGGTCGACATGTTGTGAATTCAGAGATGCTCTTCTGCATAGTTTGGTTGTAACAAGCGGTTATTTGAGTTACTGATTCTTTCCTGTCAGATCAAAGCAGTCTGGTCTTTGTCCTTTGACCAGCGAGGTATTTTCCCCCAGAGAACTGCCGCTCAGTGGATATTTTCTCCTTTTCAGACGATTCTCTGTAAACCCTAGAGATGGTTGTGTGGGGAAATCCCAGCAGATCAGCAGTTTCATATCAGCCTGTCTGGCAGCAACAACCATACCACATTCAGAGTCACTTACATCACCTTTCTTCCCCATTCTGATGCCCAGTTTGAACTTCAGCAGATGTTTGAACATCTGCAAGACTGAATGTATTGAGTTGCTGCCATGTGATTGCTGATTATATCTTTGCACGAACAGTTATAACTAACAAAGTGACCACCGAGTGTATATAATGGGGAAAAAATGGCAAATAGTGGCAAAGTTTAAAAAACGCTCTACAACGTTAGCTGCCCGGTGCCCTTGCTTCATAAAGAAATCCTTCCTTTCAAAGTCGAGCATATTCTAGAGCTGCACATGGGCAGAATTGCAAATAAATCATCAAGCCTGGTCCGGCCATCCCACCAGGAGGAAGCCACACACGTCTATTGGTAAATGATTGGTGTGTGTCTAAGCCAGGCTCCTATAGGAGGTAAGCAGGCTACTGATGAATGAGAGTCTGGGGTTTAATGAAGTGTGTTTATTACCGGTTGATCAGTGGTTAACGGACAGACCTACCCTGGCAATATACTAAGAGCACATTGCCACAGACAGGCGGGGAGAGAGGGTGGGGGGATGTAACGGATTGGGAGGAAGGATGTACTGGCAGAAAAGGTGAAAAAGCAAGAATAAGAGAAAGTCAAAGAAACGGAGAGAATAAGACATGAGACATGTTCAGCTGATGTCCAAACATACAAGCATTTTAAGGGAGTCGGTGGATCTAAGTACAAAATCTCAGTTCTCATAACACAGTATACTCAAATATTACAAATACGCTCATGAACACACTTTGTTGGCTCATCACTTTCAGCCTTTTTTGTTGTTAGTTTACGAACAAGCAAGCAGGGAGTTCCTCTCAAGGTCATCTTAATAGACTTTTTCTTTCCCAAACAACCATATACTACCCCCAGTGCCATAAATCACATTCACGCTCACACACACATCCATCACTCGGGGCCAGTCAGAATGACAAATAATACCTCTAACAATAGGTCCTATTCATCAATAAGGCCATATGTTTTTCCACGGTGAAGAATATCAGAATAATGGACCAAAATGTATTCAAAACAAATACACATGAGAAATGTTTGGAGAACTTCATCATGGCCTGAACTGAAGCAGACTACTTCTGGCAGCAGTGAGCTATAAACTTTGGATTTCATTTATCCAAATCCTGTAACATGTAAAAAAGAAATAATAATAAAAAAAAATCGACACTGCTGCAGTGTAATATTTAAGATGCAAACAGCTGCTTTATTTATTATTTAAATTTTACATAATATAATATAATTTTACATGAGAATATAAGGCTCGTTTCCTGTCAGTAACAGGGTTGTTTATTGCTGAGATTTTGGAAAGCATCTGCATCGCTGAAAAGAGGTTTGACAATTATAAACTCCCAGGTTACACAAACCTGTTTGGAATACAAGAAAAAGGTCAACAGTAATAAATGATCTGATGTAAGATGGATTTGGAGCTGACATACAAACATAGCCATCTGGAAACAGTATGCTTTGGGGATGTGAAGCAATTAATAACAACTAAAGCAAGCAGAGATTTATTAAAGAAAATACCAGCGTTATAGCCAGCTCGTTTACGCTGACAGGCTCGGTGAAGTCTTTATAATGAATCAAACCTGCAGTATTCAATTCAATTCAATTTTATTTATTTAGCGCCAAATCACAACAAAAGTCGCCTCAAGGCGCTTCATAGATACAGAGAAAAACCCAACAATCATATGACCCCCTATGAGCAAGCACTTTGGCAACAGTGGGTAGGAAAAACTCCCTTTTAACAGGAAGAAACCTCCGGCAGAACCAGGCTCAGGGAGGGGCGGGGCCATCTGCTGCGACCGGTTGGGGTGAGAGAAGGAAGACAGGATAAAGACATGCTGTGGAAGAGAGACAGAGGTTAATAACAGATATGATTCGATGCAGAGAGGTCTATTAATACATAGTGAGCGAGAAAGGTGACTGGAAAGGAAAAACTCAATGCATCATGGGAATCCTCGGCAGCCTACGTCTATTGCAGCATAACTAAGGGAGGATTCAGGGTCACCTGGTCCAGCCCTAACTATATGCTTTAGCAAAAAGGAAAGTTTTAAGCCTAATCTTGAAAGTAGAGATAGTGTCTGTCTCCCGAATCCAAACTGGAAGCTGGTTCCACAGAAGAGGGGCCTGAAAACTGAAGGCTCTGCCTCCCATTCTACTTTTAAATACTCTAGGAACAACAAGTAGGCCTGCAGTGCAAGAGCGAAGTGCTCTAATAGGGTGATATGGTACTACAAGGTCATTAAGATAAGATGGGGCCTGATTATTTAAGGCCTTGTATGTGAGGAGCAGGATTTTGAATTCAATTCTGGATTTAACAGGAAGCCAATGAAGGGAAGCCAAAACAGGAGAAATCTGCTCTCTCTTTCTAGTCCCTGTCAGCACTCTTGCTGCAGCATTTTGGATTAGCTGAAGGCTTTTCAGTGAGTTTTTTGGACATCCTGATAATAATGAATTGCAGTAGTCCAGCCTGGAAGTAATAAATGCATGAACTAGTTTTTCAGCGTCACTCTGAGACAGGATATTTCTAACTTTAGAGATGTTGCACAAATGGAAGAAAGCAGTCTTACATAATTGTTTAATATGTGCGCTGAAGGACATATCCTGGTCAAAAATGACTCCAAGGTTCATCACAGTGTTACTGGAGGCCAAGGTAATGCCATCCAGAGTAAGAATCTGGTTAGATACCATATTTCTAAGCTTTTCAGGGCCGAGTACAATGACCTCAGTTTTATCTGAATTAAGAAGCAGAAAGTTAGCGGCCATCCAGGTCTTTATGTCTTTAAGACATTCCTGCAGTTTAACTAATTGGTGTGTGTTATCTGGCTTCATGGACAGATAGAGCTGGGTGTCATCTGCATAGCAGTGAAAATGTCTTCTAATGATGCTGCCTAAGGGAAGCATGTATAATGTGAACAGAATTGGTCCTAGCACTGAACCCTGTGGAACTCCATAATTAACCTCAGTGTGTGAAGAGGACTCTCCATTTACATGTACAAATTGGAGTCTATTAGATAGATATGATACAAACCACTGCAGTACAGTACCTGTAATACCTACAGCATGTTCTAATCGCTCTAATAGGATATTATGGTCAACAGTATTGAATGCCGCACTAAGGTCTAGCAGGACAAGCACAGAGATGAGTCCACTGTCAGAGGCCATAAGAAGATCATTTGTAATGTTGGATTTTTGATATCAAAGGAAGGTTGGAGATTGGCCTATAATTAGCTAAGACTGCTGGGTCTAGAGATGCTTTTTGAGTAAAGATTTAACTACAGCCACCTTGAAGGCCTGTGGTACATAGCCGATTATTAGAGATAGGTTGATCATATTTAAGATCAAAGAATTAATTAATAAGTAAATAAGTATTAATAAGCAGTTTTGTAGGAATGGGGTCTAAAAGACACGTTGATGGTTTGGAGGAAGTAATTATTGAAGTTAACTCAGACAATTGGAGAAAAAGAGTCTAACTTAACATCAATGGTACTAAGAGTAGCTGTAGATAATATTACATCTGTGGGATGATTATTGGTAAATTTTAAAATTTTATTTGTGAAGAAGTTCATGAAGTCATTACTAGTTAACGTTAAAGGGATGATTGGCTCAAAAGAGCTCTGACTTTTTGTCAGCCTGGCTACAGTGCTGAAGAGAAACTTAGGGTTGTTCTTATTTTCTTCAATCAGTGACAAATAGTAAGATGTTCTGGCTTTGCGGAGGGCTTTCTTATAAAGCAATAAACTATTTCTCCTAAAATCACCCACAATAATGATTTTATCTGAGCTCAGAACTAAATTAGATATAAAGTCTGAGAAATCAGACAGAAACTCTGTGTAAGGCCCAGGTGGACGATAGATGATAACAAGTAAGACTGGTTTCTGAGTTTCACAGCTGGGGTGGACAATGTTAAGCATCAGGCTTTCAAATGAATTAAAAGTCTGTCTTGGTCTTTCGTTAATTAATAGGCTGGTGTGAAAAATTGCTGCCACACCTCCCCCTCGGCCTGTGCTTCGATATTTCTGGTAGTTAGAATGACTCGGGGGTGTTGATTCATTTAAACTAACATAATCATCCTGCTGCAACCAGGTTTCTGTAAGGCAGAGTAAATCAATTTGTTGATCAATTATTAAGTCATGTACTAACAGAGACTTGGAGGAGAGAGACCTAATATTTAATAATCCACATTTCACTGTTTTACTCTTTGGTTCAGATGTGGATACTGTATTGTTCTTTCTTTGTAATTGTTTATGTTTAAGTTGTTTGTTGCTGGTTTTTAGTTTGTTTTTTGTCTTTTTGGGAGCTGACACAGTCTCTATGGAGATGGGTTTTTGGGGGGGTAGCAGGAGGAGAGAAGAGACTGCAACTCTGCTTCCTGGTCCCAACGTTGGATAGTCATATTTTGGGGGGTTTGTCCATATTTCTAGAAATGAGAGCTGCTCCATTCAAAGTGGGATGGAATCCGTCTCTTCTAACAAGACCAGGTTTCCTCCAGAAGGTTTGCCAATTATCTATGAAGCCCACATCCTTTCTGGGACACCACTCAGACAGCCAGCAATTTAAGGAGAACATGCAGCTAAACATGTCACTCTTGGTCTGATTGGGGAGGGGACCAGAGAAAACTACAGAGTCCGACATTGTTTTGGCAAAGTTGCACACCCAGTTTTAAATTTCCTTCAATGTTGCCTGCTCTCGCCCCTGGAAGACAATTGACTATGGTTGCCGGTGTCTCTAGCTTCACATGTCTGAGAACAGAATCACCAATTACTAGAGTTTGACCCCCAGCGGGTGTGTCGCCGAGTGGGGAAAAACGGTTAGACACATGAACGGGTTGGTGGTGTACCTGGGGCTTCTGTTTAGGACTATGCTTTCTCCTCACCGTCGCCCAGCCGCCCTCTTTCCCCAGCTGCTTGGGGTCTGCCGGGGAACAGCTAGCGGGGCCTACGCTATCTTCGGCTGCACCAGCTACAGGGGCCTGGCTAGCTACGTGTGAATGAAGGGTGCGAAGCCGAGTCTCCAATTCAGTAATCCTGGCCTCCAGAGCTGCAAATATGCTACATTTGTTACAGATATCATTACTGCTAAAGGAGGCCGAGGGGTAACTAAACATCTGACACAATGAGCAAGAAAGTGCAGGAGGGACAGGTGAAGTAGCCATGGTGCTAACGAGTCGGCCACGAGCTAAGCTAAGCTAGCGAAACAGTACAGAGACAGTGAGTGAATACTTTGGCTATAAATTAGGTAGTGAGTACACAGAAAGTGTGCTTCGGATGAAGCACGTGAAGATTATACTATGAAAAAAGGATGTATTTAAAAGTTTTTAATTAAATTGCTAAGCAGATAAGCTACTCAGAAACACAACTGTGTTTGAGCAGGAACAGGAAGTGATACTCTACCATAGAGTGATACTCTACCACCATTGGCAGTTTTATTCCCATAAAACTGCCAATATCCGTAACAGAGGAAAGATATTGCTTTCAGCATGGCCAAAAATACAAAGAAAATGACAAAAGTAGGAAAGACCCGGCTCCTACCTTTGACTCCCACAGTGTGGCCATCCACGGGCTCTGTTGTGACTTGGGAGGGATTTTATTAGCAGCATTTGGGTCGACTCGTCCCTTTCGAGGAAAGCAAAGGGCTTTTATGTTATGTGCATTTTAAGAGGTTTGTTGTCGTATGATTATAGTCATCACTCCCAACCGGTTGTAGCAGATGGCTGCTCATCCCTGAGCTGTCGGGGTTTCTTCTTTTTCCTTTCCACTGTTGCCAAGTGCTTGATTGTTTGGGTTTTCTCGTATTATTGTAGGGTTTTCTCCTTACAATATAAAGTGCCTTGATGCAACAGTTGTGATTTGGCAGTATATAAATTAGATATGCTATCCGGTCTTTGAGTGATGACATGAGGAATCCTGCTTCCGGGCCCAAACTAATAACGAACTAATTATTAACTAACCTCATATTGTGGATTATCTCAGTTGTTCGCCTGACTAAAGTTTGGACCGTTTACAGCATCCTGCCATGCAATTGCATTTGTCCCTAAACTTCAGGAACCCTCACATTAACCTTTATCGAGTGGAAAAAAAGTTAGCGTTCCTCCTCCAGCTTCACTGTTTACATTATGCTAACATAGTCGTGTCGCTAGCGATTACGTAGCAGCTAGCCAAACTTCAGTAACCCTACAAACGTCACTGCTGTTTACTTTCCTGTCTTCATTTATGTTGGAAGTGATAGCAGAGCTGTACGTCTTAATTTCTTTCAGAAATCCCTTATATCCCGCTAGTTTCCATCTATTTAGATGGAAACTAGCGAGCTAACTCCCTGCTAACTTCTAACTCCATTAAATTTCATAAATTCTGTTTTTATGGATGCCTGGATGTTAAACTTAATTGTTACACCTGGTAGAGCAGCCACACTGATCGTTTTATTACAGATAAAAGAATTTAGACAGTTTTTAACTCTCAGTAAAGCTGCAGTGATCATTTAGGGACCTGCAGCGTAGTTTGGGACCAGACACAGCTAATGACGGCAGATTTAAAGACCGGATTATAGTTAGGTTAATTGATTTTATAGCCCTCTGACAGACTGGCAACCTGTCCAGAGTTCACCCTGCTGCATGCCCCCCTCGATCCTAAGCTGGATAAGTGACTAACTGTAGCAAATGACTGTAGCACTATGCCCAGGACATTTTTCTTTTTAACATTTTGGACAATAAAGTTTAGTTTAAACACACCGAATCTAAACAAAGTTCTTATGAGTGATCTCTTTTATCCTATGATGAAACACAACAATCCTGATGGGCGCACACTCTTCAAAGATGACAGTGCTCCCATGTGTAGTCCATGAGAAGGGGGGGGGGGGGGGTGTGTCACTGAACGGTTTGATGAGTGTGAATATTATGTAAATCAAGTACTGTGGCCCTTCGCAGTCACCAGAGCTCAACCCTGTTGAACACCTATGGGAGGTTTTAGACTGATGTGTTAGATAGCACTCACCATGCCCACCATCATCAAAGCACCGAACGAGGGAACATCATAATCATAAACTCATAACCAGACATGATAAGATATCCTTTAAAATGCTCAGTTTTCAGGTATTCTGATTAATACCGTTCATTAAAGAGTGAGTGATGTGATCTGTACCCAGTTCACATGTAAGGAGTCCGCTGACCAGTCATAAAACCTTCTTTTAAAATGTCTTTGAATATATTCAAGCTGAAATTTATAAGGCAAAATAAGGGTGAGACTGGGTCTCTGATGAGGTCCATCAGCCCTGTTAACAATCTGCATCCAGGCACAATGCTGGCTGATTACTAATCAGAGACGCTAAGAAAAAGCCAGCTGCTCAGCCTATTCCGACTTCTGCAGACGCACACACACACGCATGCAGGACTGGAACAGAGTGCACACGCAGCGAGGCAAAAATTGTGATTGCATCTAGGTAAGGCGGAAAGTATAATGCACATAATAAATGCGTTTGTTCACTCACAAAAGACATTTGCACACTCTTTCTCACTTTTTCCCCCCGTGTGTTTTCCTCAAGTGCACATGCGCACGCACACCTGCACACACACAACAGCACAGAGCTGTAACAGCCTTCAGTCTGCAGCAGTGCCATGCAGAGATGAGAGGACCACACCTTGTTCAGAAAACAACTGAAATCAGTTTAAGGACACGTATTACCACAGTGCTCCTTGTCTGCCTCCCCCCCCCACCCCTTCCTCCCCTTTCCCCACTTTCTTTCTTTCTCTCGCTCTCTCCTCGCGATCTCTCCATCTCCTTCCTCCAACTCCCGCTTTTTTATTTTTCATCGTGTACCACCTGAGCTCTTCAAGGTTGCCGCCACAATTTGGGTCATTCGGCTCAGCCCCATTTCAACCACCCCGCACAGACACGCACACACATACACACGCGTGCAACCACACACCTCCCCCTCTGTGTATTACCTGACACTGCCAGGTGGGAGAGACTCCATTACCGAGTTGAACTCTGACCCTGTTTCGACTGCCTGGCCAGAGAAGAGAGATGTGTGCGGTGCGTGTGCGAGTCTGTGTGTGGAAGAGAGGACAGAGACAGAGTGAAAAAAATAGAGAGAAAAGAGGCTAGCAGCTGAAATGAGGCCAGCCTAAATGTTTGTGTGCGAACGTGCTTACACATTTGTTTGTGCCGGTGTGTTTGTATGTGTGCATGCAGGGGTGGAAGTGGGCCTGTCTCAGATGACACCTCTGGCCATTATTAAGTCCACTTTATTCTCCAGTCTCTGGCACATTTTCAACTCTCCATATGCTCATATTTTTCTCCTGAACCTAGGTCCATAATAATGCTCGCAGAGTCTGAATACACCAGCATCTTATTAACATTCAAGAAATTGAAGTGGTGTCTAACTTTGAGAGTTGGCTTATGTAAACATCAAATCCCACTCTAAATAACCTGGAAAAGACCTTTGTTCTGATTATGAAAAAACACTGTGTATCTGGATGGTAATATTTACCAGGAACAGACTGAAAATTTGCATCATCCTGCTATATATGTTTTTGTAAATATATATATACTAAGTTAGGATCATCAGTAAGGCTACGTCCACACGTACACGGGTATTTTTGAAAACGGAGATTTTCCGTTTTCGTTTTAAAAAATAATCCCGTCCACACGTAAAGGCAGAAATGAAGGAAAACGCTGCTAGGAACATGCCAAAGCAACAGGTGGCAATATATTCCTAACCGTGCAGAAATGTTGTCTAGAAGCCTCGGTGGGAAAAAGTAAACAAAGCTGGGGCATAGAAGCAGAACCGAGTCGTATGTGTGGAGGGACAGTAACTGTGTGTGTATATGTAAGCATTTAAACACTGCAGAGAGTACAATTAACAGTAATAGTATTGTAGAAATTCATTTCACCGAAACAATAACGTGGCGCACAGTGTGACGTCAAAAACTGCGCACACCTTTGATGCTGCGTTTTCTCCGTTTTTCTTGTCCACGCGTAAATGCAAAAACTGAGTTTTCAAAAATATCCACCCTGGCCGGAGTTTTTAAGAATCTCCGTTTTCAGTGACCAAAAACGCCGTTTACGTGTGGACGAAAGGTGCAAACTCATAGAAAAATCTGCGTTTTCAAAAATACCCGGGTACGTGTGGACGTAGCCTAATATGCCACCTGAAGCACTGAGTATGAGGAATGTGTCAGAGTCCAAAAACCCCTCTGTTGTCCACATTTTAAATCTCCTTCAGTGCATCTTCTGCTGTGTCTCAGTATAATACAGCTGGTGCTCACAGCCTTGGAGAAAAAAAAAAAGGTGTTGAATTAGTACACACTTGTATTAACTCAGGGACTTCACTGTTTCTTTCCTTTATAAACAGCCAAAGAAGATTGTTGACGGTTTGCTGAGGAAAAATGACGCCTATTCATTTTCGTTGTGTTGCTGCATAAATTCGTACACGACTTACAAACATTAGTATCAGTTAAGAAGTTTCATTTATTGACTCAAGCTCGAGTGCTGAAAGTTCATTCCAGTTATATTTATTTACATAGCAACAATTCACCACAACAGATCTCTTGAGGTACTTCATATTGTAAGAAGAGAACCCTTCAACTTTTTACATTAAAAAACCCCAGAACAGTAACAACAATCCATCAATGTCCCAACAAACACCTTAAGATCAGTAAAAGAAATAAAAGTCTGACATTTCACAACCTTGTGTGCCGGTATTATGTTTGCAGATAGTATGTTTAAGAAATCAAAGGTCAGTCATTAATTTTCCAGATGCATTCCCATCACTTAACATTGATGCCTCTTAGTTATCATGCACATTGCCTTCTAGGATGTGGTCATAGTCCAAACTGTTAGTGGGCACTGACCTAATAGCATAATTGCTGTTATTTTCTGCAATTCTGTTAGCAACTTCCAGATGTTGATGTTCGTTTTTTGCTAGATTGTGTAAAAACTGTTAAGAGTAACGATACGTTAATCACCTATGTTTGCTAAGACCTCACCCACTCAGGCCTAGAACCAGCAGTCAACCCCCCTGTAACCTGAGGCCACAAAATAAAAATGTATATTCTCTGACTAGTTGACTGGTTGCTTAGTGAAATCACCTGCAAAGAGGGTACAGTACCAAAACCCTCCTTATGATTGGTTTTGTCACTGCCAGGTTGCCGCTGTCACCCATAGCTAACATGAAAGGCAGTGACTTCTGCAAACTCTCAAACAGTCATTTACAGTCTGAGGTGTAGTGAAACTTGAAAAGGTATGACAGCAACCAGAAACTAGTGGTACTGAAATTGTGCAAAGTGTTATCATAACCTGAACGGAAACCATTCACCTTCAAAGTAAAAGCGGTGCCTTACTGCTGCAACAGACGCATTTCAAAAAGCACAACTTTTACTTTGAAGGTGAATGATCTCTTTTCAGGATAGCATAACACTTTGGAACAATTTCAGTGCCACTAGTTTGCGAGTGTTTACAAACAACATCTACTGGTGACCATGGCAACTGGTAAACAATCAAAGGTGTCGCAACAATGTTATGGGTGTCATATCATTCATGTTTTGGTGACTAATTTCAACAACTTTTCAAGGAACTGGTGGTTGCCAGAGGTTGCCATAGCACTCAGCCCATGTAGCTAGTAGCCAAATAATATTAAAAGGGGTGTTGTAGTTTTATGGGCGGGGCCCTGGATTCTTAGTGGATTGCTGCACTGTAGTAATGATGAAAATAATGGTCTTACCAGGCAATACTTAAAAAAGTGCAAATGGTCAGTAATGTTATTGAAATTGATATCGGTGCCTCCACTTAGTAGAAACTAAGTGAACTACCTTTTAGCATTTAGATTTCCGCAAAGGATTTGTGCTTAAGCCTTACTGAAACAATCCCTCTAATGAATCACACTATCAACAGAAACATAAAGTGAAATATAAATAACTCACACACAACACTCATTAACCAAAATAAAGGACTTTAGTTAAAGAAAAATTGTTCAAAGGCTTTGTAAAATTAGGTTTCAGAATAAACTAAATAAAAGTAGAAAATAAATGTCAATGTAAATTCCTGTGCAAACCATTGGAATAATCCCAATCACTTAAGGAAACAGTATCTTGGAATCACAAACACCAAAATGCTCACACTCAATGCAGGCCTGTGTCGACGATTGTGTGTGTTGTGGTCTGAAATAATCCGACCCTTTGCGACGCACGCTGGAAAGCAAAATAAAAGTTAGCATGTACAGTAGTTTTACTCCAGCCTCCTGAGCCGTCATTTGTCACAGTCTGGGAGTGAATTAGTGATGGAAATCGGGAAGGAACCATCCAGGAGAAGGCTGTGAGGGTACAGCGACAGCAACCAAAGTCCCACGGGAGAAAGCGGACATCTGGATTCATCTATGCCTCACCAGGAAAAAAACAAGTCCAAGGATAGCCTCCTGGTCTTATACGTTAGTGAGCATACACAAATGTTTCTCAGTCCATTTACTTAATAAAGCCTTTTAAACTCATGTCAAGTTCACTTGAACTTTTCATGGCACACATTACAACAACACTGGCCCACATTAGCATAGTAATAGACACAACTACAGGTACTACATGTGCTAATGTTGCTAGCTGTTAATATGCTAGCTGCTATTAGCATCGTGATATACTGAATCTGATAGAAACAGTTCAAAACAAATCTCAGAAGTATTTAGCTCTGGATAACTTCAAAGTTCATCAAGGCAATAAGTACTTCGGTATTCTTAACAGTTCTCACCCTGCATGTTTGCTGTGCATCTCTTTAGGGGTTTTTTTTCTCCACATCTCGCGCTCCTGCTACATAACCCGTGTGGGTGCATCACACATGCACAGATACCTGCTAATTAGCTCCAAGTAACAGACTAAAAACAGGGATTTAGCTTATCAGAACTGGAGCACAGACTTCTTGAACAGTCTGTAGCACACAACAAGCCATCTTATTTGTCAGTTAACTCTATTAGAAATGGCCTAAAATGCAGTAACAGCACAAATTTGGTGCAGATACACAATTTTTAAGTAGTGTTATTTACATTTTTGAAGTGTTGGTAGAACTTCTAAAATACGATGATGGAGCAGATGAAGAGAAAAGGACTTTCCCTATTCAAATTTTAGTAAAATAACTCCAAGTAAAAGACAGAGCAGTAAACTTTTGCACACACTGTTTGACAAGTAGAAAACAAAATGCCCCAACACACAATATTGTTTATTTGAGATTCAAATATGGAGAAAATGCTGAAAAAACAAAATATTGTGCATTGTCAGTCTAATCAGGACTGGAGCTGTTAGCCAGAAATGTTGTGCCATCCTATGTAACACTACACTCTTCAGCACTGTTTACAACATAACCCCCCCTAAGCAGCTCTCCGTGATATGGGAAAGCGAAGAAGCAGAGAAGGGGGATTTTGGCTAATGTGTACTGAAGAGTGTGGGAGACTTTCTGCTCCTCTTTCATCCTGGCTTTTGCACTGAAGCTGCAGGCGACTCCTGGTGTGAGCTCTCCATCGAAGCAGAGCAACAGCCCCCTTCTGTTTTCTAAATGTGGCCTCCTGCCTCCCTCTACAGCATGCCAAGGCTGCAGTGATGGGCGGAAAGTGGGAGAAGGGTTTCCTCTGTGCGTGCAAGTGTGTGCATGCATGCGTGGGTGTGTCTGCCAGGAAGAAAAGAAAGAAGAAGAGATCTGCTGCATATGGTTGTATTTTCATTATGCGGCCTGCATCTGCATCTCTGAGAGTTAGAGTGCCTGGGTGTGCATATATGTGTTTCAAGTTTTTTTTTTCTTTTTTTTTGGGGGGGGGGGGGGGGGGGGTAGGCTGTGTGACAGAGAGCATTTGACAGAGGCAGGCAAAATGGTAGTCAGATCAGTCGCCGTAGTAATTGGGCGCTCTTGACGTTGTCATTTGCAGCATCTGCAGCTGCCATTAGAGCGTGTGTATTTGTCACTGTGAGCATATACGTGCAGCATCTGTGTGTATGTGTGTGTGTGTGTACCATATGCTTTAAGTGAATCCTCGCATTAGCCACTCCTCAGTAATTTAAAAATGGTTGCTGCCAATAGCTAGCTGTCACTAAGGATGTCATGTATGTGTATGTGCATGCACACATTCATGCAGATCTGTTTATTTTTTTAACAAGACGAATCCACTCCATGAATATTTAGCAATGACATGTGTCTCACATGGAGCACCGCCGTGCCACATGCACAGCATGCATATAGGTGTGCTAGGTGTAAATATGCCTCTTACTGTTGAATTCTGCAGTCAACAGTTATGTGCTATAAAAAAATGTTATACACAATGAAATGAAAAATGCACAATGCTTACAAAATGGTTTGTAAGTTATAGTTATTGTAAGATTACTATTGATATTTCTATAAGTTTGTTAATGCTTAAATTATCAGCTGTGGGACCATGAGATTAGCACTGTCGTCTCACAGCAAGATGGCCCAGAGTCCCTCTCTGTGTGGAGCTTGAGTGATCTTCCTGTGCCTGTGTGGATTCCCTCCGGGGTTTCTAGCTGCCTCATACAGCCTGGGTTAGGTCCTTTGGGGATTCTAAATTGACCATAGGCTTGAACAATGGTTGTCTCTATGTGTCAGCCCTGTGATAGACTGGTGACCTGTCCAGGGTTTACCCCGCCTATGGCAGCTGGGATAGATTCCAGCCCCCCCAATATATAACATTCAGAATCAGAGAGAATTGAAAGTTGCAGCTAGCCAGTGTTAGTGAAACGTATTGTCATTAACTCATTAATCATATAACTCATTACACTTAGCGAATAAACTTTCGTACAATGTAAAAATGTAATTGCACTGTTTATCAGAGGGAAAATATTATTAGGTAGTAACATTAGCTGGCATAATGTTAGCTTATAACCAGCTATTGTTGTTGTTTAGCTGGATTATTGTCAGCTGTCTGGTGACAGAAGGGTCGGATGTATAATCTGCTGGGAAGAAGTAACAGCAACAATATCAGGGATAAATAAGCACATGCACGATGACATATATTAGAGCTCCGACTTCAGAACAGGGTTGAGGTGAGGAGGAAGAGAATCAGGTGGAAATGTGGGTGAAGAGAGAGGTGGAGGAAAAAGTAATATATATAATATAATATAATATAATAAGAAGATATGAAAATATCTATGAAAAATAGAACAAATGTTAATTTATCATATGTAGTTTGAAAGAGCTGTATGTGATCTTTGAATTAAAAGTAACCTATAAGGCTTATATAACGGTCCAACGTGGCAGCTTCCATGTTCACTCCCGTGATTCCTAATGGATTAAATGGGCTGGTTTTACTTTTCTACTCTATCTGAGCACTCAAAGCACTTTATGTTCTTATAGGTTTATGAGAAAGCATTAATTTGTTGGAAGATGTAATGACAAACTAATCAATGTAGATATATGAGCACAACATTCTTTTTTTTTAATTAAATAGCATAAAAAATACTTATTGTATGTTTAAGAAACATTCATGAAGAAGTATTGTTTTGTATTATTCCAAAGCATGACACTGGACAGTGGCTTTTTCCCTACCAATCAAAATCTTCTGAAACATTCATCATCAAGCTGGTGATGCATCACAAATGACCTGTGACAACAACGTCTGCTCGTGTCTCTTAGTTCACCTGCGTTTTCCGACTTTATTATAATCACAGTCCACTGCAAGCATCCCTGCAGCCTCTTCATTTCCTCAGTCATGCACATATTTAAGTATGAAAATGACTACGTTGCTATGACTTGCTCTTGCACCTTTTTGAAAGTGGTGCACGTTTATCCGAATCATACAGCGGCTGTCATTTAATAACTTCCCTACACTGATCGCCGCTATCACATCTCCTCCATTCCAGTCTCTCTGTGCACACTGGCCACTCTGCCTTCTGGGTTTCTGCCTCTCATCTGTCCACAGAAGTCCCTAATATTTCCATATGTACCCACAGACAGTCGGATACAAACACAGACACTCCACACTTTCCTGTCTGTGTGTTTCATAATGTGTGTGTTCAGTTGACATTTTACTGTTCTCTCAGTGCCGGCTGCCATCTCTCTCTTCCTGCACCCCTCAGTAATTTCCCCACTGACTGTCTGCTATCTGCCTTTCTGTGCCTTCCCCTACTCTCTCACTATCTTTGCTCTTCTATATGAGCTGGTATGCCTGAATCACCTCCATCTTGTTGCCATGACCTCAATATAGTTTGTCCGGTGCCTATATTTCTACTGCCCATATGTCTTCCTGTTCATACAGCAGGTCTGTCACAAGGGTTGACTGTCTCCCATTTTACTCTGTCTCTTCTGATAATGAGTGCTGATCAATTTGTTCATTTACTGACCTTTACAGACACAGACTCTCAGTCTGGCGTCACTGGATGCAAAGAAGTAATCGATACGTCTCCATTAACGATTAAATATGAAAAAAAGTTGAGCGTAAGGTTTAATTGCTGCCCTTGATGGTCAACAATAAAGCATTCAATGACTTATTTATATATACAAACACAGAATCATGATTCCGAGTTTCTCTTAGAACTTGGAAACCAGACTGGAAATTCCTCTGAAGCAGCAGCAGACATGGTAAAATGAACCTCGGTGCACGAAATCCACTGATAAATGGAGCGATAATCAGAATAATAATTAATTCATACGCACTTGAAGAATATCTGATAGAGATGTTATGTTACAGATCGACTGAAAGAATGAGATCTGCTTTTTAAATTCCCTCTCTAGAGGTTCTTTTTTTTCACCTCAGAAGGTTTATATACCATCAGATCTGTGTTGGCAGTTGATCTGAGTGTGTTAAAATCGCTTTAGCTGACCTGAGTGCATAATCAGCTTGTTGGGCGAACAGCCATCTGTAGCAGAGCCAGAATATGCTCTGCAAACAGATACTGAGAGAAGTTTTTCTGTTTGTTAAACGATATTGCGCATACATAACTGTAGGCTGTAGTAAATAAAGATAGGTGGAAAAGGAAAAACCAACAGAATGCTTCTCTGTAAAGCGTCGGGCCGCTGTGTACCACCAGAACGGCTCCAATGCTCCTTGGCATCGATTATCCAGGTTTCTACAGATGATAAAACACTTTTTATCCAAAAGATGACCTTTTGATGATTGTGATTGTAAACACTGTCTAACACATCAGTCCAAAGTCTCCCGTAGGAGTTGAGTTTTGCCATTTAGCAGCCATTTTGGCAATGCCTCAGTGTAGTTATTTTGAAGCGCTTATCTAAATGAATGTGGAGAGAAGACCAACTTTAATTTGAGTGGTCACAGGGACAAAGTTACATGTAGAGAACTTTCCTTTAAACTGCATAAAACTGCTATTACCAGAGTACTGAACAAATGAAATGCCGATTCGTGTTATGCACCGATCAGCCAAAACATTATGACCACTGATTGGTGAAATGACAAACACCAATCATCTCTTCATGGTGGCACATGTTAGTGGAGACATATTAGGGATCAAGTGATTGTTTTGTCCTCAAAGATGATGTGTTAGAAGCAGGAAAAATGGGCAAGCGTGAAGATTTAAACAAGTTGGACAAGGGTCAGAGCACCTCCAGAACTGCAGCTCTTGTGCAGTTTGGTCTGCAATGGTGAGTATCTATTAAAACTGGTCCAAGGAAGGAACACTTGTGAACCACTGACAGGGTCCTGGGCAGCTAGGGCTCAGTGATGCATGTGGGGAATGAAGGCAAGTGAGCTACTGTAGCTCAAATTGCTGAAAAAGTTAATGCGTGTTTTGATAGAAAGGTGTCAGATGCATTTTGTTTGTTGCGTATGGGGCTGAATAGCCACAGACTAGTCAGGGTGTCCATGCTGACATTGGCCAAAGTGCCATTAGCAAGCAAGCAAGCAAGCTACTCATGCTAGCATGAGTAGCAGAGCTGGACCACGGGGCAATAAAAGAAGATGGCGTGGTTATTGCATCTGCTTTTACACCACGGGGATGGCTGGGTGAGTATGTCTCACTGGGAAACAGCTGCCACCAGGATGCACTATGGGAAGAAGGGAAGCCAATGGAGGCCATGTGACGCTTTGGGCAATGATCTACTGAGAAACCCTGGATCCCGCCATCCACGTGGATGTTATTTTGACGCATACAACCTACCTAAGCATTGTTACAGCTCATGGAAAGTGTATCGCCTATTGACTGCGGCCTCGTTCAGCAGGATAACGCACCCTGTCACAAAGCAAAAATGGTTCAGGAAAGGTTTGAGGAGTAGAACAACAAGTTTGAGGTGTTGACTTGAATTTAAAATACGATGCATAGCCCACACTTAAAAAGAAGTACACAACTGTCTAGGGATGGGTATCGAAAACCGGTTCTTGTTGAGAACCGGTTCCCACTGTTTCAATTCCTTGGAATTGTTTGCCATTTTTGCAAATGATTCCCTTATCGATTCCAGTCGCCCCGAATGACGTCACCACGTTGCGGAGCGTCATTTACCTGGCAGGAAACACGGCGGCTCAAACGCTCAAAAGTTTGGTTATACTTTACAAGAACGGATGACAACAAGGCAACTTGCAATACTTGCAAAGTAGATATTTCATTTAAGGGAGGAAACACTACGAATATGCAAAAGCATTTGCTCACAAAACACACGATGACCTTAGATGAATGTTGTGTTTTTAATTCCGGACTCGTGAATCTCAACCCAGCAGCAGCGGTAACGTTTGCACGTCCTCTCCCGTAAATGCGGCAGGTAATAATAATAATAATTTATGTTATACTTTGTTATTGCTACAGAAGAATATTTATTTTATTATTTTACATTTACAATTTTTTTTCCTGGGGACCCTGTGACACCCCATTGAAGAGCCGTAGGCTGTGGATCTCGTAAGATCTCACTGTTGGGTTTGTAAGGCCATGTTACTCCTAAATTTCTATCTTGTTCAAAGAGAAGATATAAAACAAAGTTCTAAGCTAATCAACCTTAGTGTTCTCCTTTTTTAAAAATAAGAATCGATAAAGAATCGAATCGTTAAACAGAATTGAAAATGGAATCTGAATCGTGAAAATCTTATCAATACCCATCGCTACAACTGTCACAAAAATTCTCATATGTGCATGCAGCATAATGCAACATGACTGGATTACATGTTGATGATGGTTATCATGGAAGAGACCAGTTCCATCAGGATTTCCTGAAAACTCCCAGTTAGCACACCAGAGCCACTGAGTCCCCTCCCCATAGGGTTAAAGGACTGGGGTTAGTCACATGAGGGAAGGATTTTTGTTTAGAGGGCTAAGTGTTGTTTTGGCTGCTCTTCCATCTGGTAATTGTGTCTGGGTTTCAGCAGGGATGGATCCATAGATGACCACATTGCTTTTACCTTCCTGGCATTAAAGAGGTTTATTAACATAGTAGAATTTTTCCAGTCTAAAAGACTTTATGCACATAAAATGTGTGCATTAAAAATATTTTATTATAATACTCTTACTCTTCAAAATGAACCACGTAATTTTGCTGGATCAGTTTGCTCGATTTTGCCGATTTCTTTGGATGCAAATAAAGAGATCTGACCAATTAGACCACTTTATTTGGCAGCGTTTAAAACACACACTGGAACTAGATATACAATGATATGAAAATAGTAAAAATAACGCCGTTTTACCCCAGGCGAACAGTTAGACCATGCTCCGGGTCAATTGGCTCTCTGAAATTATTTCTCGTTTTCCTCAGATGTGGTTTCAACTCTGCCAACAAGAACTCACATCCTGACATCATCGCTTGACATCTACTTAATCTTTTTCACAGTGTGTTTTTTCCACAAAAAACCCCCAATGCTTTCAGTGTGTACATATGTTGCGCAACAAGTTCCCATTCAAAAAATTTCGTGCCGATTTTTTCGCAATGAATAAACCATTGAGATAAGGGGAAAGTGAAGATGTGTTTGATGAACTCTTTCTCTGGTCTTTCACTGATATTGAGAGTTAAATGAAATAACTGTCTTATATTAATGGGTCTGCATTTACTAGATCTGTATTGTACTGTTTATTAAACTACCCAATGAAAGTGCCTTCAAAGGATATTAGGGGATATTACGATGTTGGCCTGTCGCAGATAAACCAGACTAGACGATGCTGGTCTCATTGATGTGTGTGTAGAGCGTGTTATCAATTATTCAAACAGCTAATCAATCGGGCTGCATTAGTTTAAGACAAAGACGTCATAATCAGTCTGACCACAGTAAACTGCGAGGACGATTTTTAAGACTGTTGAAAACCCTTGTTGTTAGTTTAGTCTCAGCTCCTTTTGCGGAATCTTGTGGTGTCTTGAAATCTCAAGTTTCCATCTTTTTTTCTTTCTTTTTTTCCCTGTGGTTTCAATCTAGTTTGGGTGTATTTGCTCCTCTGCCTGTTTGTCTCCGTCTGTTTGCATTCTGCCGCTCTTACTCTGTGTTTATTGACCTTTGCTTTCCGTCTCCCTGCTCATCTGTCTCGTTGTCCTCTTACCTCTCCTCCCGTCTGTCCGACTCCAATTTACCTTCTATATCTGTACCATCCAATCACACACCTTCTCATTCGCACATGTCTCCCATAAACCTACACCTACTCTCTCGCCTGGGATGAACCAAAATGCAGGTCTCTCCTGTAGATCTGCCGGTGTGTGTGCGTAATTGCGTGTTTGTTTATGTGCATGTGTGTATCCGCTGTTAATTAACCCCCTTCACCCAACTCAACCCCCCCACGGAGGGGCTTGTTCCGAGCCCACTCCCTGAGCCCCAGCCCGCTAATCCACACCTGAGTCTCGCACACACACCCGCGCACATATAAACAATCACACACAATCAAACGCAGACAGATCACACAGGGAGTGGTTTAAGGTGCAAAAGATATGTAACTTGTGTGAATCTGTCCTCGTGTGAGAACACAAAAGCATATCAGCGCTGCAACACCTGTGTAAGAGCGATTGTTGCGCGTATGTGTGTGATATCACAGTCTGAGGAGGAAAACATTATACACACCTGGGAGGATTTCAGACTCATACATTTGTGCCACATTGCTACACACCCAATCACATAAAAACAGACAGACACACCACAACTATGCAGACACGCACACTCACATAGCGCTGGCTATGCACACCTCTCCAGAGCCTGAGCGCTAGTTGTCTGGCTGTCACTGTGGCATGTTGCGCCAGAGAACGAGGAAAGCGGGGCTGAAGCGTGCCGTTGCGCAACCCACTAAGGACGACGATTGTGTCTCTTGACGACGCACACACACACACACACACTCACAAACACAACACATACCCAAAAAACTCACCGAGGGCTGGGTCTGGATTACAGCTCTCTGCCTCTTTTTGTGGACACCAGACACGAGCGCCATGCTGCCAATGCAAATGCCAGCCCAGATGCCAACCAGTGTGTGTGCGTGTCTAAGTGTCTAAGTGTGTTGCGGGCAGGAGAAGAGTGGCAGCTACAATGCACACACAAGTGGCGTGTGTTTGATTGGTGAGCAAACAAGTAGGCTGGCATGCATACATACAGCCGCAGTTTGGCACACGTGTGCACACTTTGCAAACAGTCGCGTAAACACGAGCGAGCGCGCACGCACACATGCACACGCTGCATTGTGACTTTATGCGCGGGAGCTAATTGTCTCTCCGGTGCTTTTTGTTTTGCCATTATGTGCTTTCTCCCTCTACTCCCCTGTTTAAATGGAGATACTGTTCAACACCCCGTGTGCGAGCGTGTGCACGAGTGCTTGTGTAAATGAGCGTGTGTGCGAGTGCAAGCATGTATGCCATTTCAATCCCCTCACTTGGACGCCCACAAAAATGCTTGTCCTGAAAGAGTCCTGCTGTTGATGTGATTGTTTTATGGCTGTTTCCATATTTGGGCAGATTCAATATTCTATTCTGCTGCCTCGCTTGCCAACAGCTTTGACCACGCTATTTGCCTTTCCCTGTCATTCAGGAATGCTTGGGCCCATTCAAACCTAAACACAGCTTGTGTTTATACCGGGAGCCTCGTGAAACACTGGGCCTGTTAATACACTTGAGAATTATCCTAAAACAAATAACTTTCAATCGTCAAGGTCAGGGGACTATGAAAATATGTGATCCTTGTGTTACTCTTGGTGGCGACGTCGAACGTTACGAGCTCGGCTGGCGGCGGAGCATTTTATGGAGCCCATATTAGGGTTGGACGGTTATCAGGATGTTATTGAATGTGTGTCTGGCCTGTTAAATCCGTTGACTGGATGACAGAGCCGACGCCGTCAGAGAGGGCTAAACACTGCTCAAAAGTAGATTTTGCTGAGCAATAGCTCTCTCTACAGTCGATTCGCTTCGTTTTCGAGCTGCGACAGCACAAGCGAGAAGTCATTGTCAAGTGGGAATAAAGGAGTATATTTTCTGTGGCCGTGACAGCCCAGGGAGGAGTCCAAAACAGCCTTATTATGAGCTTAGTCTCTGGGAGAGTGTACTCTGTTGAACATGCACTGGCCATGCACACGTGGCATGAATTAAATGAAGAAAGTGTGAACATGGCAGCTTGAAAGTACAGAAAAGGGTGCACGCTGAGCTGTACGAGTGTGTGTGCCGGGGGGAGAAGAATAGAACCGCCACGCCATTCGCCACAAAGTACAGAAAACGACTTCCAGCTTCCAGCACTGACAGAGAGCAGTCCGCCAGCTGTTCCTTTTACATACGTTGATTTTTCTCTCCGAACAAGCGGCACACGGGATGAAGTGTATTAGGAAGCACTTAGCCACTTAGCAGTAATAGCTGAGCCACTCTAGAGCTGGTCTTTAACATTACCGAATATTGGACAATGCATTAAAAAGCAGGACTGCTGTTCTGCAAGAGGCTGTGGTGGACTGAAATTGCTTTTGTTCAAGATGGCAGCACTTTGCCCGCTATCTCGGCACGCATGTTCCGACGTGAAGTGGAGCTCTTTGTCAGCGCCAGGTTCCCAACATTACTCTGTCTGTAACATGTAACAAAAGAGTTGCCTTTGCCAACTGTGTACTTCAGCTACGACAAAACTCTTTCGACAAAGAGATCGACCGTCAGTCGTTCAGCTGATAAAACCGTGTATCAGTGCAGCTTTACTTCTGTCGCTGCTTTGGCTCTGTTGTTCAGGCATATTGTCGGCTGATTGTGTTAAGAATGTTGAACATTAATCATGATTGAGGTAACTAAAACCAACGAATTAAATACCAACGATATCTAATTCGTTGGTTTTAGTTTTATGAAAACCAAGGGTAGGTCACTAGGAGATTGCAACAGGCATCCATAGTTTGCAAGGAAAGGATCAAAGGATCATGTATGCCTTCAATTAAAAGTCGTACCGCTGAAATCAACGTGCTTCAAAAGGCGTAACCTTTACTCTGATGGTGAATGTTCTCAGTTGTACTTCGGTTTCAATTCAGTTTCATTGTATTTATGTAGAGTCAAGTCAACAGCTGCCTCAAAGTGCTTTATATTGTAAGGTAAAGACCCTCCAATAATACACTTCACAGTTTATCAAAGGCTTAACAACAAGTACTTGGCAAGTGTTTGTAGTATATCAACACGTTCTCACTCCCAAAGCGTAACATTTTACGCTAGGTGACAAATCGTCAACATATTACGTTTTCGGCTACCCACCACGTCCCTAAATGATGACCTCGAAAAAAATGAGGAAATATGAGAACCGTATGGACTCAATCTACACATGTTCGCTCCTTTTCTTCAAATCGCTTAGAAACACGCTATTTAGCATAATTAAAGTCTTGGTTAAGGTCAGGAAAAAGGTTATGGTTAGGGCTAGGGATAAGGTTAGGTTTAGGGCTGAAATACAGGGCTGGGACGTCTATTACCGCGGGAGCGTCATTGCACTGGAACGCCGAAGGTCTCCTTTTGCGTTCCTCAGGAACGCCGCGGGACGTGACAAAACGTCGGCATGTTACGCCTCGGGAGTGAGAACGGGCTGAGTATATACAAACTATGGTCGACCGCCGCAATCTGCTAGCAACCGCGGCAATTGCAAGGAGGTTCACGTTGCAGCACTGCATTCCTCTCTGAGACCAATTTGAGACCTAGCAACAGCCAGCAGCTCCCCAAATCATTAGGACATACACGTTTTTCCCTAGTGACCGGTTGTTAACAGGTGGCCACTAACTGGTCTCTAGGCCTGTGTGACTGGGGACTTCCTGACCGCTCAAAGCACATTAATATGGCAGTTTTAATATTATTTTTTTTAAATTGTGGAAAAGTAAATCCAGAAAAAGAAAAAATATCCTTTATGTTTGAAGACAATGAACAGCTTTTTGGCACAAAGAGAGCCTCGTGTATGATTTTAAAAACAAACAAATACGTGCAAACAGCGCACACGTTTATTTGCAGTGTTGGTCAAGTTACTTGAAAAAAGTAATCAGTAACTAATTACTGATTACTTCCCCAAAAAAGTAATCCCGTTACTTTACTGATTACTTATTTTCAAAAGTAATTAATAACTTAGTTAGTTTTTAAAAACATGATTTACAACCTGAATAGATGATAAAGCGATAGATCTTTCAGCCCAATTCTACTTTTTCTGCATAATTCATCATACAAAATGTAATCAAATGGAAAAGTCTCTTTTTAAAACTTGTTTTATTAGTTTTAATCTTTTAACTTTATGCATCAAGCAAAAATTTAATTATATGCACCATTCTCTGACTGGAAGAAATTTGTTTAATATTTAAACCTATTTTCTGCACATTCCAGCACATAAAATATATTTTTTTGTGTGTTTATACTCAGTCTTTCAAATAGATGCAAGTAAAACATAGCAGAAAATAAATAAAGTCAAAGACTAGCGGTCCTCTTGCTCTATTTTCACCTGTAAAGCAGGAGCAGGGTAGGCGGAGGTTTATCCTGGTACAGGTGTGCCACGGCGGTCAGTGGAAGAATCCGCGAGTTTCTCTGTGAGTTTCCCATTACGTCGTAGCTACTCGGTGCTTGCTTGGAAGTTTAGGGTTTTTTTCGCTGTAAAAAGAAGTTTTCTTCCCACGCACAACGGACACTAATTTTTTTTGTCACTTTTTATGGAATCAAACTCAAAGTAAGGTCAGTACTTCCACGCTTTAAACGCTGCACGCTCATACTCTCTCCCGCACTCGATATATTATCCATTGTTGATCTGCACACAGCTGTTGTCACCAACGTCGCACTCGCTTACGTCACCGTCATGAGACATTCTCGCAAAAAAATCACGGTTTTAGTAACGCAGTAACGCAGCGTTCCTACGGGAAAGTAACGGTAATCTAATTACCATTTTTGCAATAGTAATCCCTTACTTTACTCGTTACTTGAAAAAAGTAATCGGCCCATCTCTGTTTATTTGTACAGCCTAGACACCCATTACCACGATCATGTGTGTTTTCCTCTCATATTTAACGTATGCATTTGCTGTACTGACCTCCTTTCTCCACCTATGGAAGTGCTGGCAGCCCTATGGCGTGACCCCTTCATTACACGCGTGTGCGTGTGGCCAGGACTCTGACACATGGATTAACATAATAACTGCTATGATAATGAAGCAGCAATTTCCCCCAGACCCCATGCTGCTGTCAGGTAATTGGAGTGTTTACAGACAGAAACGCATGTGTGTGAGCGTGAGAACGGGAAAGTGCGGTTGCATCTGTTTAGACCGCACGCATGCGTGTGTGGACAGGTGGGAGGCTGTGTTTGGACAGTTGACAGTTGAGTGTGACAAATGACGTCTCTATCCCGGCATTATAGAGAGATGAGAGCGAAGGACGAGTGTGTGTTTGTCCATGTGATTTACTGGAGGTGGAAGGGTGGCATTCAGCTATCTCTCTCTCTCACACACACACACACACACACACTTTTCATCCACACCGAACAGCTCACACACACACACACACACGCTGTTCGGTGGTTGTTGTCGAGAAGTGAGGGGCGTAAGCTGACAACCATGACAGATGATGTCTTTATCCAGCTGTTTCAGAGGATTGTGCACACTTTATGTGTGTGTGTGAAGGGGAGTGTGCATGCATATGTGTAAGTTTCAGGGTCATATCTGCCCTCTGGCATTTTGGACCCGATTCTACTAAGGGCGGGTTAAAAGGGAGGGGTTGCTACAATTCACACCCCAGGAATGTCTGTACTCCCGTCTCCTCTTCTGGGAATTTCCTTCTCTCATCCCCCATTCTTTCTTCCTCTCCCTCGCTCTCAGTCATTCCTTCATCCCTGAGGTGACAGGTAGAGGGAGGAGGGAACGCCAGATGCACACCTGGTTTATTTTTATGAAAAGAAGATGAGAGAAACAGAGAGAGAGAGCGAGTTAGTCCTTGAGGTAGTCCTTTGCATCATCGGTTTATTCATTCAGTTTCTTCTGCATAGGTGTGTGTGCACTTCTATGTGTGCGCGTGTGTGTCTATGTGTGCGTTAGTGTCCTTGTTGCTTTGTGCATCACTGCACTTACTTATGTGTCCTCTATCTTGCATGCATACTCAATACATGCATAATATGCCATTTTGTGGGTTCTTTGCAGCAGTGTGAGTGCATAAAATTGCACATATAAGGTATTAAGAGGTTTAAAGAAATGCACACGAGGTTTTATTGGGGCATCGGATTGAAATGTAAATCCTGGCGATGAGTGCCATATTATAATGAGGAAATAGATGTTATTTATTCCAGAGCACCATAAACCACAATTTTACTATTACCAGTAATGGTAGGTTGTTATCATTATGAAAAAAGAGAGAGAGGGAGATTAGAAATGTGTGTCCAAAGTGCTCATTCAGCCAACTACATGGGAAGGTTTTATTAATTTGTGGGAAGAGTAGTTACTGTTTGGCATGTACGCTGTGACCTCACCACCTCTTTAAACATGCACAGAGTGTTAAAAGTATGCTGGAGTGGGGGGGAAAAGCTACAGTCAGTACAGGTGAGTGTTTAAGTAAAAATGATTTCCTACAACAAGCTGAAGGAAATTTAGAAAAACAAAACAGGTAAAACAGAGCCCGACACCCCAAACTAGCCTGCAGACCATCTCGCTCTGCCCTGCAATATCCTAAAAGGAAACCAAAGCAGCCCCACTCAAAGCAAATGCACTGCATTTAACTTTACTCCAATGCAACATCTGTCACCTGTGGTCTAAGCATAAAAGACAGCTGGCAAGATGCCATTAGCCAGAAGCCACTTTAATTGTTGATGTTGCATTTGGGTGTGTGTTTTCTTTTAATGTAAAGAACATTTTCATTGCAGCCTGAGACCAAATGAGCTAACGTGTGGCCCTTTGATGACTTTAAGTCAGCACGGCCCTTATGTTAACCTTCCCTGACTTCTGCTCCCTGCTGTCAACATTTCAGGAAAGACGCTAAAACAATTTTTTTTTAAAAAAGAAAAAAGCTGTAAACTGTCTCTCCAGTTGCAAGATGTAAAGTACAGTGAACATGTTATCTGTCGTGTTATAGCATCTAGGAGCCGTCTGCCCCCGCAGAGCTCTGATCTCAGCGTCGTGGAATCATCTCTTCTTGAGGTGATGAGCAGTCTAGACCCTGTGAGGTCTAAGTCGTCATTAAAAAAGTAACGCTAGCCCCGTGTGTGGGCCACCCACTTACTTCTGTTTCATTTTTTGGATGGTCATGCATAGAAGGTGAATTGGTGACATACTACTAAAATATAATTTCTACTGTAAACAGCAAGTGTAGGTATTTGATTTGTCTTTGGCAGGAGTGCACACAGGCCTGGTTAGCGTATGGTAGGGCAGTGCTGTTGTGAGCTTAACACAGCCACGCATCTTAACGAGACACTGTAACCTTTGTTTTTAATCAATAAATCAGATTACCACCAGTCATACATAAATGTCAAACACAGGAAAACATTTATTAGGAAAAATCTGGTGGTTTGACCTTAAAGAGAATAAAAATAAAAGAAATATACACCCATCATTTTATATCTCAGTATATGGTACCAAATTATTCAAGTGCTTGTTGGAACTCATTTACAGCATCACAAAAAGAAATGTTCACGCTTGCTGATGTTAATGTTGCAAATTTCGATTTAGTATTAGTCATAATTTAGGCGTCTAAATGCTTTTAGTCGTAGTCGACTAAATATGATGAGATTATCATGGACGACACCTAAAGTTGAATCAGTTGGTTAAAACTGAAAGCTTGTCATGTTTTTACCGACTTGCTCCACGTGGTTTGCAAAGCTTCTTATTTTCCCTGACATCAAATTGATAACGTGTCCATATGTCTGCTCTTCCTTCCAAGTATTGACATTTTGTCAAAAGAAAAAGAAAAGAAAAGAAAAAAGCAAGCTAGAAGGTGATCCAGTGCACTGCAGAACCAGCTTCCAGTGTGATGTCCAGTTTAAGGATGAAGGCTGGGGTATCTGACAAACTCTGAGCCGTTCTTCTGCAAAAGCGAGTGCTGTGACGTTTGACGTACACGACCCAAACGTCATAAACACTCTTTTAAAGTCAAGTCCAAATCTTTTTAATTGTCTGTAGGCAGTGTTGGGGAGTAACGGAATACATGTACCGCCGTTACGTATTTAAAATACAAAATATGAGTAACTGTATTCCGTTACAGTTACCGTTTAAAAAGGTGGTATTTAGAATACAGTTACTTTGTTGAAGTAAATGGATTACACGGCGGTACTTCCCGGTTTCATATTGTGGCGGGTCAGGACTGTTTGGGTTTTGTTTGACAGCTACGTTCTGTTGTTCCAGGTGGCACGGTTACGGTTGCCATGGTTACAGGGTGACGCTCTCTCTCTTTCTGTGTTTCCTGGGTGAGAGAGGCCTTTTGTTGTTGTTGTGCTAAGCTAACGAGCTGTCATCGAGCAAAAACGGGAGCTGGAAGCATGTAAATATAATAATAACCACTGCAGCCAAGAAGAGTGTCTGACGAGCCCAGTTGTAAGTAAGCTATTAAGACTCGACTGTACACCGTGTTCGTGTTTTCCTCCAAAAACAATAAGTTCCGTTGGAGCAGCCTTTCAACGCCTCTCTCTGTCTCTCGCTAGCAAAGTTGACCCAGACAACAAAGTAAAGCTAGTTTTCGGCTACGAGCCCGACACAGAACCCACCGTATTAGCCAGAGGTCCCTTTACTACGGTTCGGAGCCGCGGACCTTCAGTAACAGTAATAAATCACAGCAATAGTACATTCACGTAGTTGTAAACAGCATGATAATATGTTAAGTAATCCAAAGTATTCAGAATACGTTACTCTGATTAAGTAACGTAACGGTGTACGTTACAGAATACATTTTGGGGCATGTATTCTGTATTCTGTAATGGAATACATTTTAAAAGTAACCTTCCCAACACTGTCTGTAGTCTTTGTGCATAGCCGTCTTTTCTATAGGCCCATTGCCAAAACTAGCACAGATGCTAACTGCTCAACCGCAATTGTATCACTCAATTATATTGTTAGCTAGTCCGAATTATTTATTGACCAAAACACTTGAAACACTAATTTCTTGACTTGACACTTACAACGACCAACTGATACCCATGAATGAGTACACAAAGGGCATCTTAGGCAGGCAGAGTTCCTCCGAAGCAAAGATGGGGCGATGTGCAACAATCTGCAAAAGAATCTGCATTAAGAAACCATTTGTAATATGATCCAGAAACACTGCTGTCCTCTCAGGGCCAAAGATCATTTAAAATGGACTGAGGCAAAGTGAAAAACTGTTCAGTGGTCAGAAGAATTGGAAAATCAAAAGCTTTTTGGAAAAAAGTCACAACATCTTCTGGACTAGAGAGGATACTGGCCCTCAGTTCAAAGGCGTGCATATTTAATGGTATGGGGGGGGGAGTACCAACTGGCAAGTACCATCAGCGCTGAATGGAATACATTGGTTTTACTGTGCTCCCATCCAGATAATCTGTTTTTTAGCAAGACATGTCTGTGCAATACAAACCACATGCTGCATCTACGAGGGCAGCTTGACTCTCACCCAACGGAGTCTGGTGCTGACCTGGCCGGCCTGCAGGTCCACACCTTTCACCAACTAAAAAGAAAGTTTGCATCATTAATTAAATTAAAATTATGGCAAATAAGACCCAGAACTGTAGATAGAGTCTAATATCAGACAAGAGTGGGGCAAAACTCCTCTCCCAAAGGTCCAACAGTTGGTCTGCTCAGTTCACAGATGGTTATGGATTGTTGTTAAAAACAGAGGGGATGCTACACACTGATAAACGTGGCATAAATAATAATAAATAAATGCTGCAACAGTTTTGAGATGTGTTATTGCCATCAAATTCAAAATTACCTGTTTTTTTTTTTTTTAAATAAAAACGATCAATTTTAAACCTTTAATTTTATTTTCTCCATATTTGATCATCAATCAAATCATTCTGTTTTTACATACAACACAAACCTTT
>NC_140441.1:11694948-11714948 GCF_963576455.1 Neolamprologus multifasciatus
CCCCGTCCGTATGGCTTGAAGAGTCAGTGGATGTTTTTATTAAGATGAAAATATCATCGGAGGTCTTCATGGTTACCGCATCTCGAGCCGAGTGAACACATATGAGAGGTTTTGGGCCGATGTGTTTCTCAGCACCCTTCACCGTCATCATAAAATGATGGAGCATCTTTCGAGCCGATGAATGGATCCCTCTGCTAGATTTCTCGTCTCGCGTAATCAATGCCGAGGCATATTGAAGGTGTGTGTGGAGGTCCAGCAGCCGCTGAGACTCATTGTGGGTTTTTTTCCCCCTCCTTTTATTCGTCACCCGTCTGTATTATTTTGTGTGTGTGTGTGTGTTGATATTAATAATGGCCTTCAAAAGCTGTAGTAATGGATTCCCGCAAAGAAGTGCGGAGGGAGACCTTGCAGTTATTGCTCACGAAAGACCATTTCATTTTCTTTTTCTTCCCTTTCTCCTTTCATTCTCGTACAGCCCTCCTTGATCATTCAATACTTTCTCTCAGATAGATGTCTCCACAGCTGCGGTCATTAATTTGTGGAAGTACCGCCAGCGAAAGTGCTCTCTCCAACTTTTATGGAGGGATACATGCGCAGTACAAGTAGCACAGGCACGTGTAATAGCATTTAACACGTACAAATACACAAGTTTATGAACAAAATAATCGCAAACCCAACAAGAAAGCTGATTTTAGTTTGTGTGGTCAGTGTTGGGAAGGTTACTTTTAAAATGTATTCCATTACAGAATACAGAATACATGCCCCAAAATGTATTCTGTAACGTATTCCGTTACTCAATGAGAGTAACGTATTCTGAATACTTTGGATTACTTAATATATTATCATGCTGTTTACAACTACATGAATGTACTATTGCTGTGATTTATTACTGTTACTGAAGGTCCGCGGCTCCGAACCGTAGTAAAGGACCTCTGGCTAATACGGCGAGTTCGTGTCGGGCTCGTAGCCGAAAACTAGCTTTACTTTGTTGTCTGGGTCAACTTTGCTAGCGAGAGACAGAGAGAGGCGTTGAAAGGCTGCTCCAACAGAACTTATTGTTTTTGGAGGAAAACACGAACACGGTGTACAGTCGAGTCTTAATAGCTTACTTACAACTGGGCTCATCAGGCTCTCTTCTTGGCTGCAGTGGTTATTATTATATTTACATGCTTCCAGCTCCCGTTTTTGCTCGATGACAGCTCGTACTTTTCCTTTTTCTCGCTCCCTCGCTCACAGACACATAACAGGTATGGCAGTCCATTCTCCCTGCAGCACGGACTACACTGCCTATGATGCTACATTCTTTAGAGCTATACCTGTAGCATTCTGCCTGTTAGCTTAGCACAACAACAACAAAAAGGCCTCTCTCACCCAGGAAACACGCAGAGAGAGAGCGTCACCCTGTAACCATGGCAACCGCAACGCTGCCGCCTGGAACAACAGAATGTAGCTGTCAAACAAAACCCAAACAGTCCTGATCCGCCACAATATGAAACAGGGAAGTACCGCCGTGTAATCCATTTATTTCAACAAAGTAACTGTATTCTAAATACCACCTTTTTAAACGGTAACTGTAACGGAATACAGTTACTCATATTTTGTATTTTAAATACGTAACGGCGGTACATGTATTCCGTTACTCCCCAACACTGTGTATGGTGTACCTACAATTTTGTTGTACATGTACAATGACAATAAACTGCAGATTCATTTGTAGTTTTAAAGTAAAATAAGTGATCTTGTCTAGAAAAGAGTGGACAACCAGATGCATACTGCCATTTAAAAAAAAAAGCAATGTGCTCAATATTGCATGGACACACATGCTCTCAGGTGCACATACACAGCACCACCCGCACACACAGGGGGAAGCGGTTGTGAATTCACGGTGTGTCCAGTAAGTGCTGATAATGAAGCTGTCTGTAGTGATCAATAGAGATCAACTCTCGTCACTTCTCGCTGCTCCGGCCCTCGCCGCCTCCCTTCCCCAGTCTTATCTCGGTCCTCCCTCTCCATTCCGCTCTGCACCTCCTCGCTTCTCTTACTGATTTGCGCTTCTTCCATCATCACTCACTCTCCTCCACCATTTCCACCACCACCACTGGGCTGGAAATTTCAAATTTCAGTTCCAGGTAGACTCACGCAGAAAGTTCCCCCATGTAAGGTCGTGTTGCTCCAGCCCACAGACGGATTAACGTGCACGTAATTTGGCGCAAAAACGCGTTTGTGTGCGTGCATATGTCTGTTTCTTCTAAAGATCCTTTAAAATTATCATCATTATGTTTTTGTAATTAGAGATCAGCATAATCAGTAATAGAGATTTAAAGCCACACAGCAACTCGAGAAGGACCATTTAACCGTGCCAAGAAATATATTTTGAAAGCTGCAGAAATCGATATTTTCATATTAACAAAATGTAAAAAGAACGAGTGCATTATGCAAAAGACCAAAGTTAACAATAGGTTGGGATCAAGGCATGGGCGAAGTAGGTGTTAAAACAACAGATGATAAAGCCTCTCCTTTATTCTTTCTCTCTTTCCAGTTCTGAATAATCTATAAGTGTGCAGCTTTGTACTGGTTTCCAGGCTTCAGAACCCACACAAAGCTTTACTTAGCTAACTGGCTAAGGTGATATGCTAAGGTATTTCTCAACGCACGATCTGATATCCTTGTGTTGGTGTTGTTCCCAGATCATCATACTAAAGGTTGTTCCAGGATCAACATTGCAAGTGACCAATCAGAATGTTGTGATGTCATACTTTTGCGACTTCGGGAAAAACCGCCGTAAAACAAAAAACTGTACTTAAGCTGCGAGAAACCGCCTTTGTCCGCTGATCAACGGACCCTAACCCTGACCCTGACCCTAACCCTTTAATAAACGCTAAGCAGAACTGATATTGTCCTTGCAACATTGGAATTTCATAAATGCACGAATGGGTTGGTGCGCAAAAGAATAACGTCACAAGAATGTGATTGGTCACTTGCAATGTTGAACCTGGAACAACATTTTCATGATGATCTGGGAACAACACCAACACGACGATATCAGATCATCCATTTCTCAACCTATATTTAGGCCCTCGGTTAAAGAGCTTATTTCACCACACAGCTTGGCCAACATACCAATAGCATCCCTGCGGTCACGGTGATGAAGTATCCGCTATTTCTCAACTATGGCTGTCATCTGAACGTCCTCATTTATCTGTGTTTACATTCATTCGCTGAGCAGCTGCACTTCATTTAACTTTTACAATTTATCCTCTCTAAAGCATACCTTTGGCACCTAGTAACATAATGAGAACTCTACATTGGCTGTAACACATAACCTGACTGGCCAAAGTGGATGTTGGTATCCCAGCTTCGGGCTTGGTTTCTGAACTGCACCTATAATTATCACTCAGCCCTGGGAGCAGTCCCCTGCTGCTTTCAAACTGCTTTCAGCCTTTCTTTATTGTGTTGGTTTTACTGTCTGCAGCCTCACTCACAGTAAACCTTTTTGCACCCTTAGGGGGCAGATGTTTTCAAAAAAAGAAGCAAAAAGAAATGTGAGACAGATGGGAATTCTATATGTGCTGTCATGGTTTGGGGAAAAAAAAATCTCTTTTACTTTGTCATAACAGGATATGCGGCCAGTCAGCACCCAGGTTAGACTCAGGTGCAGCGCTTTGAGACAGATGAAATGAAAGGCTCAAAGGAAATACACACAAAAAAAAAACCAAACTCCAAACAGGAAGAAACTAGATACTAGGACCCGGAAACCAGAAAAGATGGAAACACAGAATTAGCAGAAAACACAAAACCACACAGGATGAGCGAACGACACGGCAACAAGCAGAGGGAGACTGAAGACATAAATACACAGAGCATAACGAGGGAACAGACAAACTAAACTGAGTGACGAGGCAGGGAAGCAAAATTGAATGCAACGCACACCAGAGGAGAGACTGTCAAAATAAGTAAGAGAGTAAGAAAAGTAAGTAAGATAACTATGAAAAGAAAAAGAAACAGACATGGGGGCGTGACCAACTGAGGAGAGAGAAAGGGGGCAGCAAACACGGAGATGGGCTGAGTGAACAGGAGAAAACTAGAAACCGAGGGAGGAAAAACTCTACGATAACTAAGAACCGAAGACTCACAGAGGCATAATTTATTAATCAGCTTTGCTACCATCGAGAGTGCCGTCCATTCACATTTCCAGAAAGATGTGAATGGACGACACCTTATCAATATAATAGGACAAATTACAGTTCAGTTTTATTTATATAGTGTCTAACCACACAAAAAATCACCTCAAGGCACTTTATGTTGTAAGGTAAAGACCTTAGAAAACCCCAACAATCACACGACGGCCTATGAGCAACGCACTTGGTGTAAGTGGGAAGGAAAAACTCCCTTTTAAAAGGAAGAAACCAGACCCAGGGAGGGGCAGCCATCTGCCAGGGCCAATCCCGAGGTGACAGTAGCCCACTCAGATGCTCAGATTTACCAGTCACAGCCAACCTGTTCCCAAAAAATGTCTGTTTAGATTTGAAAAGCTAATTGTAAGTTTAGCTTTAACCTGAAATGCTTTTTAGGACAACGATGTTAAGCTGTTTTCACATTCTGTCTAATGGCTTAATGGATTATATTCAGTGTTGGGGAGTAACGGAATACATGTACCGCCGTTACGTATTTAAAATACAAAATATGAGTAACTGTATTCCGTTACAGTTACCGTTTAAAAAGGTGGTATTTAGAATACAGTTACTTTGTTGAAATAAATGGATTACACGGCGGTACTTCCCTGTTTCATATTGTGACGGGTCAGGACTGTTTGGGTTTTGTTTGACAGCTACGTTCTGTTGTTCCAGGCGGCAGCGTTACGGTTGCCATGGTTACAGGGTGACGCTCTCTCTCTGCGTGTTTCCTGGGTGAGAGAGGCCTTTTTGTTGTTGTTGTGCTAAGCTAATAGGCAGAATGCTACCGGTATAGCTCTAAAGAATGTAGCATCATAGGCAGTGTAGTCCGTGCTGCAGGGAGAATGGACTGCCATACACGTTATGTGTCTGTGAGCGAGGGAGGGAGAAAAAGGAAAAGTACGAGCTGTCATCGAGCAGAAACGGGAGCTGGAAGCATGTAAATATAATAATAACCACTGCAGCCAAGAAGAGTGCCTGACGAGCCCAGTTGTAAGTAAGCTATTAAGACTCGACTGTACACCGTGTTCGTGTTTTCCTCCAAAAACAATAAGTTCTGTTGGAGCAGCCTTTCAACGCCTCTCTCTGTCTCTCGCTAGCAAAGTTGACCCAGACAACAAAGTAAAGCTAGTTTTCAGCTACGAGCCCGACACAGAACCCACCGTATTAGCCAGAGGTCCCTTTACTACGGTTCGGAGCCGCGGACCTTCAGTAACAGTAATAAATCACAGCAATAGTACATTCATGTAGTTGTAAACAGCATGATAATATGTTAAGTAATCCAAAGTATTCAGAATACGTTACTCTCATTGAGTAACGTAACGGAATACGTTACAGAATACATTTTGGGGCATGTATTCTGTAATCTGTAATGGAATACATTTTAAAAGTAACCTTCCCAACACTGATTATATTACATGTATTGCTACATTTTAGCCATGAGAGATTTCATTGGCTTTCCTTGACTTTCCAAACTCCTCCATCAGCCGATAAAGTTACAAGATGGTAAGACTAACTTTTAGAGAAGAGAACAGAGAGTCTGTGATAAGCTGGGAATATTGATATTTTGAAAGTATTATTATATTACTTAGTTCCTGTGGGCAAAAACAAGCGTTAACAAACCCAGAAAGTCGGTTGGCGCCTTTAATGTCAAGCAGCTGCACCCTCGCATCTATTTCCTTAATCTTCCTCTCTCTCTCTCTGTCCCTTCTTCCTCCTCCTCCTCCTCTCTTCATGCTCTCTGCACCCACCCTCTCAGCTCTCAGTGAAGATCTTGGTTGATTGCTGTTGTTGATGGCTGTGAGGAGAGAAGGAAAGAGGCGAGATGGAGAGGGAAGATGACGGGGTGCGACGGGAGAAATGACGGGGTGCTGTTTGTCCCCTCGCACAAATTTTAGATTTAGGGTTTTCAGATGTTCACACCAGTGCAGCTGCGAAATGGATGAGAGGCAGAGATGCTGGAGTGAAATGGAGAACTAGAATGGAAAAGTGAGGAAAAAAAATAACAAACCGACATAAAACCCAGAGTGGCAGCACAAATAATAACAGTTGCATCAGCCGGTTCTTTTGTTGGAGGTGGTAGTAGAGGTTGGGGATGTTTTCTTTCTGGTGCTATAGTTGTAGCTGTTTATCTTTTTTTTTTTTCTTCTTTTGTTGGTGTTTTTTTTTTTTTTTTTGCTGTTTGTATGGCAGCTATGCAGGAGCTGCTATTACTGATGCAGAAGAAGTCACCCTGGTTGTCTTCTTCTTCGTGGATGCTTTTATTGTTGCAATCTTCAGGAAAGTCTTGCTTGTTTATATTTGTCGTTTGTTTGCACTGGAGCAACTGTTGTCATAGTGGCGGTTGTCATTGCTGTTGCCGGGACTCTACTAGGTTTCATCCGTGTTGATCCAGCCAGCTGGCTGCTCATTCTGTGGCCCAGTGTCAACAGATAGGCCTGAGATGGATGCCCACTGGTCTTTTGTTGAAGTGAAAAAAAGAAGGACCCTTACTAAATGCCTCCCCTCTCGTGAAGATGTTCTGTTTCTGCCTTTCTTTTAACCGTCTCCTTCTGTCCTTTCAGTCTTTCTGCCGCTGTGATTTGTGAGCAGGCAGTGATAGGGGAGGAGGTGACTGCAGGGCAGGCTTGTATTAAAGAAGGAGAAGAAAAAGCAGGGATGGAGAGAAGGCGTGGAGAGACACACGGCACGTCGGTGGGTAAATAAAGGGATGTTGGATAGTAGCTGTTTGTCAGGCCGGACACACTGTGCCAGCCTGTGTGTGTATGCGTGTGTGTTTGTGTGTATATGCCTTTGTGCCTGCATATATGAATGTGTAAGACAGACCTGTGCTTAATCAGTCAATTTGCATGACGCATCTGGGTATAGTGTGTTTATGTGTGCATGTGTTTGTTTGTGCACATGGTCTGCTGCAAATCTTCTCACAGATGGACTGTTGCACGCACACATACACTAAGAGACACACACACAGCAGACCTCATTCATATTAATGAGTTAAATCTGTACAATGAAAATTTAATGCTTGCTATTGGTGACTTGGTGCCCGGTGTACATCGGGGCACACAATTAGTAGAGCAATTGGTATGTATGAGTGTGTAGGGTAAGTACGGATCCGTGACAAATTGAAGGCAAATCCAACATAAAGGGTCTTAGTAAGGTGTTGGTCCGTGGCTCCTCGTGGATCCTCTGTGGGGCTTTGCTGAGGGACGGACACTGTTCTACCACAGCAGTTTTGCTCATTAGGCTATTTGATGATGGTGCAGTGAAAAGATTGGCAACAAAATCTGCATTTGTGTTTCACTTTGGTGAAAACTGCAATTACTGTGCAATGCATACAATAGAGCACGATGCACCATAATGGATATAACAACAGCAGGTAAAGGAGCTTACATTTGCTGCACACCAACATGTGCTAATAAAATATTGCTTATGTGACAACACACCAATGATAACATCTAATAAATAAATACATCAATTACATTTCTTAAATAGCTGCTGCACCAAAGCAGTACTTTTGTTTTTATTATTTAAGTACAAAGTGTTGACAATTGCTTTGTGCTTACAGATAAATTTTGATTGGAGGACTGAAGGATTTTTATACAGTCTCATTGCCACTTTTTACTGGTATTTGTATATTATATTAATATTATATTTATGGTATTTTTTTTCCCTTTTATTTAACTTTAACTATAGAGGTTAATTTAATGGTCACTTTGATTTTCATCTTCAAATATATTATTCATCAGGTTCCCGTGTGTTTATTTGACGATCATGGTCAAAAATTTCAAATAATCTTTTTTATGTAATCCCTATAAACCAAAAGATCTCAGGTTCCCTCTCAGGCACACTGTTTTGGGTTGTCTGCAGGTTTTTGGTGCAGCACCACTTGCCTCTTTGGACATAACTACTCACCAGCTTGTTGGAGAAACAAGAGTTGTTTTTCCAGGGGCGGGTCTAGAAGGGTGGTATGGGGTGGCACCCATCCCCTACTTGAAATCGAAACCCATCTGCCTTTGTGGTAAAAGTTTGTGGTTGTAAGGAAACTAAACACTGTAATTGAAGTAACTGGATTTCAGATTCTATACAACGGAAGTTGAGAACATTAAGTGAAGATTGCACAATGCAATGTTTGTTACGAATCTGTACTATTAAATTAATACTTCTTTACACTTATTATTTAGTATATAATCATCAACGGTAATTTGAAGACCCCTAGTTTGGTGGTAGCGATGGTGGCTCTAGCAACTTCAAGCAATCACTCACAACTGGTACTTGCCAACCAGTCTCTAGACTGAGGCCTGAACCAGCTTGGATTTTACAGCATAATATAAAATATGGTTATTTTTAACTGTCAATGCAAAGCTACTCTACTAGCATTAAAGAATAAAATGAATGAAGATTAATGGATTTATTTTGTTATCTGCAATGGACATGCATTCTTCTTATATTTTATCAAAATGTTAAGTGGGGGTTATTTTCACAGCCAAGACATTTTATTAAAATGTTTTTTTCTGTAAGCTTTTTGGCTTTGTAAGGCTAGGCAATATTTTTATATAAGCATTAGTCAGAATTGAAAATAATATGATAATATGCAGTGAAAAAACTCGTTAGGCTGATAGTTTACAATATTATTCAAATTAAAAAATATTCAAGATTAAGTTATTAAATCTATGCAATGAAGTTCTAAGTATATTAGTTCCCTCTGCATATAAATTGGCTGCCAGAATTTTGGTAATAAATAAAGACTTACATTTTTTCTCTGTTTGTTTTTTGTTTTGTTAAAGACATAATTACAAATTTTTTTAAGTACATCTTTGGCAGGCATCATAGAGTCCAGGTCTCCTACACGCTGACAACAAAGCATCAGAGACCTCGGGAACACTGCGTCGAATTAGATTTACAATTTTGCAAAATGTTTTTCAATACAATCTAATTTTCAAGCTGTTGTGAGGCGTCACTCTGCAACCTGTAGCACGATCTGATATCCTCGTGTTGGTGTTGTTCCCAGATCATCATACTAAAGGTTGTTCCAGGATCAACATTGCAAGTGACCAATCAGAATGTTGTGATGTCATACTTTTGCGACTTCGGGAAAAACCGGCGTAAAACGAAAAACTGTACTTAAGCTGCGAGAAACCGCCTTTGTCCACCGATCAACGGACCCTAACCCTGACCCTAACCCCTAACCCTAACCAGGGCACCACCCGGCCCCATCGATGGCCCGTGCACGCCAGGCTACCAGCTTGCTGGTGGCCTATTTCTTACTCAAACCTAACCAGCCAGTGCCTCGTGGGGTTGGGGGTGCCCCTGCCCACTAACAAATCCTAACCCTAACCAGGGGGGTCCCTAAGAAAAACAAAAAAAGCAGAAAGACAAGAAAGTCAGAAAAGAGAAAGACAGTGAGACAAGTAGAATACAAAAGACAAAGAGGACAAAAAGTGAGAAAAATAAAGAACAGAAATATAAACAACAAAGGACGGGATGTCAAACCAAGCAGGGGGTGCCATAAAAACAAACAGAGAACTTAAAGATAAGAGAAAGAGAAATAGAAAAATAACTAAGAGAAAACACGTACACGAAACGGGACGGGATGTCAAACCAAGCAGGGGGTGCCATAAAAAAAAAAAAAGAACTTAAAGATAAGAGAAAGAGAAATAGAAAAATAACTAAGAGAAAACACGTACACGAAACAGGACGGGATGTCAAACCAAGCAGGGGGTGCCATGAAAACAAAGAGAAATGTAAAGAAAGAAAAACAAATAAGACAAAGAGACAAAGAAGAGAAACAGAGAAAGCAACAAAGAAAAACAAGTAAGAAACTAAGAAAAATAAGAGAAACAGAGAAAGCAACGAAGACAAACAAGTAAGAAACTAAGAAAGAATTTTTGAAAAACACAAATAGAAAACCTAAAAGAAGGAGGAGTCAACTAAAAGTATAAAAGCCAAGAGAGGCAGAACAGAACACAAACAGACAGAAACACATTGGGCCAGCCTGAGGAAGGCGAAACTACGCCGAAACGTCGCGAAGGCCCAATGAAGTGCACTAAACCCTAGAAATGGGTAATTTTTTGAACCAGGGCAGGGACACCACCACCCGGCCCCATCGATGGCCCTTTCTTACTCAACCCTAACCCTAACCCTTTAATAAACGCTAAGCAGAATTGATATTGTCCTTGCAACATTGGAATTTCATAAATGCACAAATGGGTTGGTGCGCAAAAGAATAACGTCACAAGAATGTGATTGGTCACTTGCAATGTTGAACCTGGAACAACATTTTCATGATGATCTGGGAACAACACCAACACGACGATATCAGATCATCCCAACCTGTATCAGGCCACAACACAGCAAACAGACTATAAATCATAAAAATCGTCCAAATTTTAGGGTTGTAATAATTTTGTGTGAGATTTTCAAATTTCTGGTTGTTGTTCCTCATCCGAATGCACAACTGTCAAAAAGTGCGAAGCCAACTTGACTAGACGCAAGCAGCTGAAGCCACTGGGGGACTCCAGGGTCTCACTGAAGTGGACCTCTCTACTGTGTTTGATTTGTTGGTGGGTTTTTCCGTCTTTTCACCGGTGTTATGTGACAAATAATATCCACTGTGGGGTACAGGCCGTCCAGGAAGCTTGCTTTTCAGTTTTAACCAATGACGTTTTTGTGTTTTATCAGTTTGTTACTTAGCTTTACAAGATTAACATGGCAGTGGACAAAATGTTTCAGTTGAAGCTTCAAAATGCACAAACCAAACATACCCCATAAAGCCACTTGATAAAAAAAAGAAATATGAGCAGTAATGACGAGGAGATTAGTCTCATAACTAAGATCATTTCACTTTTCGAGCACAATATGGTTTATTTTTTAATCATGAAGTTCAAACTCTCTTCTAAAGAGTACTATGCGATCTTCAAAAGCCACCTGAAATTCCACTTATTTTAAAGTGATTCTTCTCTAAAGCGTAAAACCGCACAGCTCTCCTCGGATGGCCCTGACTGTCGTCAAGTGTCAGAATGCTCTCTTTCTGCAGGCTTTTGTGCTTCTTCGACTATAAATGTGGACACTTGCAATTAGACGTCAAGATTTCTGTGTGACGCGGCGATCAAACCCTGACCTGGAGCGGCCCTAATGTGAGCACAGATGTGTAGGTTGTGCATCTGGTTGTGTGTGTGTGGAAAAGTCCGTGTATGTGTGGGATTTTGTTACGTTTCCCTGTTCTTTCGGGCTCCGTGTGCCACTGAATCACCATTTTCTCCCCTTCTCTGTGCAACAATAGCACCAAAAATAAACTGTCAGAAAGTTGCTCAGATGAAGGAACATGAACTGGAAATATAGTGCATGTGTGTGTGTGTTTATGTGTGTGTGCACACATGTGAGTGTGAAATTGTGTAAGCATCCCACCTGTGTTTGTTCTTCCTGATGTGTCACACCATGGTACGCTTATGCAGTTATTTGGCAGTGATGGTGGCTCCCGTGTCAAAACACATGCACACACACACATGCACACACACACATGCACACCTGATACCGAGTCCAATATCATTGCAAATGAGACAGGACCGCTCGTACAGCGCGTGCACGCAGCACTCCGTGTCACTGTCACTGCAGGAGGAGAGAAGGTGAGGAAAAAGAGTCAACAAGGTAGGGGAGGGGGGGGGGACAGCAGCAAAGAGGGGAGGGAGTGAAAAGGAGTGGATACTGCTCATTGCCATTGTTATTCCCCCCTGAAGAAAATGGCTACCTCCATTAAGCCACTAATGATCCCTGCATTGTGCCATGGCAGTGTTGGCGTAAGAGAGAGCGAGAGAGAGCAAAATGTCTGAGAGGGAGAGCAGGGAGTGATGCAGAGCAGAGGTGAAATTATGGAGTGAGTGATGGAGGGGGAGAGAAACAGGGAAAGACAGAGGAAGGGGAAGGAGGAAGTGCTGGTAAAGTAAGTGGAAAAAGAGCGAGAGGATGACAAATGAAAGAAGCATGAAGTAGAGTGAGGGATGACGCTGCAGGGAGACTGAGTGTGGCTGTCCCATGCGTTTTTCCATATGGTGCAACTTCCTAATGTTGCTTCTTCTCCTCGGCACAGCGCCCGCGTCTGATCCGACACGTCGCTCACTGACTACCACTGGAGCGTGACATTAATGGACATGCATGTACAGACGTGATGGGGGCAGATACGCACGCTTACACTCATTCACCGGTCCAGTCAGGAGCACTGAGGCGCCGAGGCTTCCAAATCCATCTTTTCTTTTCTCCATTTTTTGACAGAGTGCAGGCAGATTTCCCCTCACGTGCTCGTGCACACACCGAGTATAAACACATGCATCACAATCACGGGAGACCTATAGGAAAAGGCAGATGTGTCGCTGGAAATTACTCTTGAAGATGGAGCGGCATAGTCACAAATGCTAAGGCTTGAACTTGGCCAACTTTCGTGCGCTCCAGCACACACGAACTCACCTGTGTGTTCGCCCACCCCACCGCCCCCTCCCACCCAAAAGAAAATATCCTCAAATTAATCTCCTCGCTCCATGCCTCGATGAACACTCTAGTCACACAGCCACATCTTCAAGCCAATCACCGCGGAGATCTGCTTATTGGAGCGCGGGCGAATGCCACGGCTAGTTGTTTGATTTGAATTTGAATTTTAAAACATCTCCCTCATTACATTTTCCATTATTTAATCAATTATTCATGAAACCCACAAAATGAGCAAGGATGCCCGAGCAAACACTTGGACAGTCCCGAATTCGCTCGCAATTCACTGTTTCTCCTTCATAACCTCCAAGTATATGAGCCCCCGCTTCGTCTACAAGTGTCTCCTAAGGACACTCGGAGACGGAAGGTGGAGGAGGGAGACGAGAGAGAGAGAGAGAGGGGGAGAGAAGGATGTTTGACAAGTGAGAGAGCTGCGACAGACAAAGAGACGGTTAAAGGGATTGAAGGCAGAAGCAGGAGGGGATGCGTGGAGACAAGGGGTGGCAGATGGAGGGAGATTGGAAGTGGGGCGCTCGGGAAAGGCAGAAGGATGGAAAGGAGAAGAAACAGAGAGGGAAGGAGACGGGCATAAAAGAGGAAGAAAGACAGAAGGCAAGACAGAGGGCAAACTGAGTCAAAGCAACCAAGGCAACGAGCGGCATCTGTGATCAATAACGTGCGTCCGACGTTTGATCGCCAGAGCGGCGCAGCAGGCGCGCCGGGGCCTCGGGTGCGTTACGTCACCAACACCCACAGCGAAAGAGAGCACCTCACAGACCGGGATATTGTGCTTAATGAAAAATAGAGAGCTCTTCCCATCACTTTTCTGCCTTCTCGGTCCCCGTCGCTCGCTCTGTGTCTCTAAGATAAATAAAGGAGACGTAATGAGAAATCTTAGAAGGTTGTGAAAAGCAGCCTTTGTGTTCTTATATTACAAGTCGTGAATAAAAAGAGCCTCGCTGTCTTTACTTGAATGAGGACACAATTCGAGCGAAGACAAATAGGCACTGGGACAAAATAAAAAGGTAGCACGGTGCTGGTGGAGGTGGTGGTGGGGCTGGAGGATATTGAAAAAGCAACAAATGACCTTCTCCAAGTTTCATCTCTTCCCCCTGTCTTTCTCATTCTCCGCTCTGCCCCGCCGTCTCCCTCTTTCCCACTCACTCACCCACTAATGGTTATTTACCTTGTTGGAAAGGGCTCCGCTTTCTCACCGGAGAGATCGACAACAGGACGTGAGCAAAGGCAGAGATGGAAGAAAGAACACGGAGGGGAGAGGAGAACGAAAAAATATATCAGTCATGTCGGTCTCCCCGGCGACACCGACTCTGCCTCCTACTCTCCCTCACAGCTGTAATGGAAGTGAAGGCTTGGCCACAGAGAGTGGGGAGAAGAAAGAATTACATGTCAATATTTGTTCCCACTGGCTGCCCAGATAGAAACAGATACATTACATGGTCTTAGTCTTTTCCCCCTAAAGCCAATTTGAGAGCGCCACCTTTGTTTGGGATCAGGGGGACTTTGGGGATCGCCTGGGAAAAAGAGGAGACCAAGGAAAAGGTGTGAGCGTAAGGGGGGGGAAAGAGGGCGAGAGGATGACTAACGCCGGCAAACACTGATGCTTTTTTGTATTGTAAGGCCACAGAATGGGAAGAAGCGAAGAGTGGACATTTCCCATAGCAAGTCTTTGGAATCCAAACAATGACTCAAATTATTGTCCTGGGCCTCCACGCTTCTATCTCTTTGACTACAGGCTGTAGCATCAGCATGAGCAGTTATTGCTTTTGAGCCACGGGCCGTCCCTTACTTGGAAATTGCTTTGGCTATATGAATAAATATCATTCTCAATATATTCAACAAGGAGAGTGCAAAGAGCAGGAATGTCTGCTTCTCTGTGTGCTGGATTTTGGGCGCTGTGGAATAAACAATAAGGCAAATATTACACCTACCGTTTGCTTTCTGAGATCCAAACCACAGCAGCACAGTTTGTTCTGTTGTATTTGTTAGACCTCATTACCAGTATGTGGCGGCTTGAAAACAGACACTGTACACAACCTACTTTTTTTCTCTCTCTTTTCAGCGATTAATCTTTCCCTTTAACCAGCGCACCCCAATAAACCCACAGCCTGTCGTCCTTCCTCTGTGGCACGCTGTGAGTCCTTCGCTCCTGTTGAGAAGGATTCACAGAGACTCGCAACTTCTTTATTGGACAGTTTTATGAATCTGCCATCCTAATGCATCAGAGATTTCAGCTCGCGCTCATGAACCTGCCTGCGCCTGTTGCTAAATTGTTCATCAGTGACAGCAGTTATAAAGACTCGGAGAAGCAGTGCGATACAATTAAGAGTCAAAAATTTAGTTTCCAGTTTGTTTCCTGGCTTAGAGCGTCGAAATAAGTCCCGCTCTTCAGCTCCCTGATGCCGTTGTACAGCTATTTTGAAACCTCTATCTAGATGAATGGTGAAAGAGCCACGACTGTCATTTCAGTGCTCACCGGGACATAAAACAATGCATTTGTAGGATCGGTAAAGTAGTTTATTTAGCTTTCAACCTAATTAATGTTGGTTATTCATGACCAACAAATGACAAAAGTCTAATCCTATAGCACTTTAATCTGGAACATTCAAGTCTACTGGGTACGTTGTCAGCTGCTCCACAGACGTTATGTCCTACACAACCCGTGTCGGTTGGCAATACTGTATGATTTGGGAACCTTCCTGTGTCATTGAAATTAAAATAATTGTGCTGGATTCAGACTGCAAAGAAAGCGAATGGTAAAAAGGATCATTATAGTCTTTGGTGTTTAACCAGTGTATATTAGTAATAATAATAATGGATTGCATTTATATAGCGCTTTTCGCGCTTTTACAATGCCACTATTCATTCACTCTTCCAGTCACACACTGGTGAAGGCAGCTACAGTTGTAGCCACAGCTGCCCTGGGGCAGACTGACAGAAGCGAGGCTGCCATATCGCGCCATCGGCCCCTCTGTAGGCGGTAGGTGAAGTGTCTTGCCCAAGGACACAACGACCGAGACTGTCGGAGCCGGGGCTCGAACCGGCGACCTTCCGATTACAAGACGAACTCCCAACTCTTGAGCCACGATCGGCCATAAACACCTTTGAATCCTTTGTGATCCGGCTAAATAGGCAGATAGTGTAGAAATCAACAGTACAGTGAGCTGGTTTAAGTCATCTTTGGTTCCTCAATCAGAATTTTTATTGGAAGTTTAAAATGAGATGAGGTTGCATTGCACTGAAGTACAGGGTGCAGTCAGCATCTCTGGCTCATCCTGACAAATGCTTTGCTAATTTATGTTACGACTACAATAATTACATTTACTTACATCTTTACTACGGTGATAATTAGATTTGCCCATCACCACAGAAATAAAACTATCACAGCAAAATCATGGCACAAATGGCTCATATGTTCTCTCTGTTTGTCCTGTGGGGTCAGGGACAGGACACCGTCCATTTTTTCATTATGGATTTCTACATATAGACTAGTAGCCGAGGCTGTGCTCATATGCATCAGTCTGCTGATATAAACATGCTAACTATATACTTTTTTTCACATAAGTTGTTGGAATCCTAGAAAAAAGCTTAAAATTTTACAGTACTAACGCTTTTCACCAATTTCATGTCCAGTGTTGGGGAGTAACGGAATACATGTACCGCCGTTACGTATTTAAAATACAAAATATGAGTAACTGTATTCCGTTACAGTTACCGTTTAAAAAGGTGGTATTTAGAATACAGTTACTTTGTTGAAATAAATGGATTACACGGCGGTACTTTCCTGTTTCATATTGTGGCGGGTCAGGACTGTTTGGGTTTTGTTTGACAGCTATGTTCTGTTGTTCCAGGTGGCAGCGTTACGGTTGCCATGGTTACAGGGTGACGCTCTCTCTGCGTGTTTCCTGGGTGAGAGAGGCCTTTTTGTTGTTGTTATGCTAAGCTAATAGGCAGAATGCTACAGGCATAGCTCTAAAGAATGTAGCATCATAGGCAGTGTAGTCCGTGCTGCAGGGAGAATGGACTGCCATACACGTTATGTGTCTGTGAGCGAGGGAGGGAGAAAAAGGAAAAGTACGAGCTGTCATCGAGCAAAAACGGGAGCTGGAAGCATGTAAATATAATAATAACCACTGCAGCCAAGAAGAGTGCCTGACGAGCCCAGTTGTAAGTAAGCTATTAAGACTCGACTGTACACCGTGTTCGTGTTTTGCTCCAAAAACAATAAGTTCTGTTGGAGCAGCCTTTCAACGCCTCTCTCTGTCTCTCGCTAGCAAAGTGACCCAGACAACAAAGTAAAGCTAGTTTTCAGCTACGAGCCCGACACAGAACCCACCGTATAAGCCAGAGGTCCCTTTACTACGGTTCGGAGCCGCGGACCTTCAGTAACAGTAATAAATCACAGCAATAGTACATTCATGTAGTTGTAAACAGCATGATAATATATTAAGTAATCCAAAGTATTCAGAATACGTTACTCTCATTGAGTAACGTAACGGAATACGTTACAGAATACATTTTAAAAGTAACCTTCCCAACACTGCTCATGTCTGCACCTCGAGCTGTTTGGGATTACCAATGGGTTGAAGTTCAACATATCTCTTGAATTACAGTACTGTGCCAAACTTTTGAGACACCCCTCACTTCTTTATGTTTTGCTTCCGAGGAACCAGACTGACATACTCGTGATCTTTTAGAAAGAACTGTCAACTTCTAATAGTTCTTCATGCTATCTGAAGGTCTTTGATAATGACCCAAATTTTTTGCTTTAAATCATTGTTAATATGTGCAAAGCAGATATTGTGAGTGAGTCTCTACCAAGGTTATTATCGTTAACGAAAACTAACGAAATAACGAAAACTAGAAGTGAAAAAACATTTTCGTTAACGGAAATAAAAATAAAAACAAAAAAAGGAAAACTAACTAAAACTGAAATGAGTGTTCACAAAACGAACTAAAATTAACTGAATTTATAGCAAAAATGTGTTTAGTTTTCATTGATGTGTGCGTGTCATACAAGAGTCAAGGGTGAAAATGAAGTTTAGTTTCCAGATTTTTTTCTTGCTGTCTCATTATGGCAGCAGGTGGCAGCACGTTAGTCGAGTCGTCTGTGTCGCTGCTCCGTCCTCGCGCAGAATCATGTCAGGAAAAGTCGGGAGCCAGAGTCCAATTTGGGATTACTTTGAATATGACTGTGTTTTGGATAAAGCAAGTGTCTTGTAGTGGAAACAGACAAATTATGAGGGACATTTCTAAAGGGAAAAAAATCCCACAAACCTTAAAGTGCGCTTGAAAAGCTCACACAAGAAGGCTAACCTAGCTTAGCTTGAGAAGGTAAGGGAGCACACTCAACCCTCATCCCCAGAAAACAGAAGCTAACCCCAGGCAAGGCAGCGTGATGCATCCCGAGACAACAGGACGGGGATATCTACACAACTGTGTGAGTCAATTACCTTCAAAAAGTTTATCAATTCACTTGAACCAAAATTACGAACACCCGGTGCTGCGAGAGTTAATAGTCTCATTGGGGCCAACATATACATTTTATAGTTGCCTGGTATCAATGGTTGTTCATCTGCCTTTATTTATTTATTTATTTAAAGAACCCATAGGTGGGAATGTGAGTTGTCTGTCTCTGCGTGTTAGCCCTGCGACAGACAGGCGACCTGTCCAGGGTGCAGTATGGTAGCTGGAATAGCAACATACCCAAGGATAAGCAGAAGAGAATGACTGATATGATGAAACTGGGATTTTGTTACACTTAATTATTGCAAACACAACTAAAACTATAACTGAAACTAATCAAAACTAAACTGAAACTAAGGATTTTCAAAAAAAATAAAAACTAAACTAAACTAGCAAACAATTGGTAAAAACTAATTAAAACTGATATAAAATTGAAAATCTGAAGTCAAAACTAAATAAAAATAAAAACTAATGAAAATTGCAAAACTATTAAAACCCTGGTCTCTACAACCACCTTTAAAACACAGTGGAGGTCACAGTGTCATGATGTGCAGCTGCATTTCAGCCAGTGGTGCCGGGGATCTTGTTGCAATGTATTGAATTATGAAGATAAAAACTGGTGTCATATTTAGATCCACCACACCAATATCATTTTGAAAGCATCTGACTGGCAATAGCATAAATATTCAGCATGACAATGATCCTAAAAACAATGCAGTAAAGGACCATTGCAGAAACACACACAGGGCCTATTGGTCATGGATCGGCCTCCCCACAGTCTGGATCTCAATAATATTAAAGCAGCTTGCCAAAAAAAAGCTCAGGCTGTCTTAAAAAATAAAAAACAGTCATACTAAATTAATTTTTGTATTTTTGTATGCTGTATTTCTATTCATATTCATACATATTCAATAAATTGCTGCACGTTTCCCATTTTCCTAGCAAAATATGAAGAAATGAGGGGTGGCACAGCACTGTATTGGTGAACATGAGGTATCATTAGAGTCAAATTCCACTCACCCAGCATGTGCCACATTAGATTTTATGGAACAATTTTCTTTTCAATTTTCACCAAAGCAGCAAAGTTAGCAAAGTTTTAAGGTGGTATTCCTCTTTAGTTTGACACAGTCACTGAGCTAAATAAACAGAACCAAAGCCATAATTCTTTTTAGGCTTCTTGAATCCTAACTCATCATGTGACCACGAGCTCACTGACCACAGGGGAGTGTAAAGTTGGCCGATGCCCGTGTGTATAACAAAGTGACAGCGTCTCAATGTCATGTTCATTATTTCCGTGCATTAATACTACAAGCTCCAGAGCTTGTAGAGGAGAGTTTGTAAGTCAGCATGTACTGCGTGGCATGTGTGACATCGACGTTATTAATTAATTGGCCAGGGGCAGACGCTTCATCCCATCCACCACCATTTGTAAATGCATCCTGTGTTTACAAACAGCACTTATAAATCAATGTGCTCCCATCTAACAGGCCTCTGGAATATTCAGTGAAACACATGTTGTTGTTAAGGTCATCCAGAGTTCTTCAGTGGGAGCAATAGCAACATGAGCCTGGGCATAAGCAAACATTTAGGAAGGTAGTTAAAGTTATCTGACGCAAACAAACAAAAATAAAGAAAAACAATCAACTCTGGACGTAGTAATGAAACCGTTTAGCGCTCCAGGTTTAACGATAACCGCTGTCACATTTTGTTCTAAATCATAAACATCTTACTGTCCACATTTTTCCATCGCTTTTCTGAGCGACTGCCTTCTAACCTTTTCTTTCTTCGGAGGTTTTCCCAAAATCAGGTTCAGATTGAAATCGGGCCACGTGAAACAATGACGTTGATTGTCACCGGGGCAACAGGGTT